>NC_051260.2:18702335-18906060 GCF_015237465.2 Chelonia mydas
ACTGCCTAAGGGAGGAGGAAACACATGACCCCTGTAGTGACAGATTTAACAGGGGGAGGGGGAAATGCACCTCCTGTGGCAGGGGAGACTCACAGGTGATCTCTTCCCTTTGCACCTCTCAGTGCAAAGCTCCCATGAAGCAGACCTCACTTCTTAATTATGCTCAAATAAATCTGTTAGTCTCTAAGGTGCCACAAAGTACTCCTTTTCTTTTTGCGAATACAGACTAACACGGCTGCTACTCTGAAACCTTCTTAATTTCAGGAGATCTGACAGTGATTTGTTTAAAACAGAGAGAGAAAGAACACTGTGACTTGACTGCATGAGTGTCTTCCCAGAGGGAAACCTAGACCAGGTCTACACAAGAAAATTCGGTTGGTTTAACTATTTCTGTCAGCAGTGTGAAAAATCCAGGCCCCTGAGCAGTGTAGATAAGCTGATCTAAATCCCCGTGGAGATACCATTCGGTCCACGGAATAATTCTTCCGTCACCCTAACTACTGTCTCTTGGGGAGGTGGGTTCCCTGTGCTGATGGGAGAACCCCTCCCACCAGCATGCATAGCATCTACACTGATGAACTAGAGCAGCACCGCAATGTCACTGTAGCATTTTACACCTTTATTCCTTCCATGTTTGTCTTCTAAACCACTGATCCCAGAGCCCCACTCTGCTGGGCATTGCACAGACACAAGAGAAGAATCCCTGACCCAGTGAGCTCCCAGTCCACGTAGACATAACAGGCAAAGGGGCAGGAGAGGCAGAATGGAGAAGGGACTCCCAAAGCCAGGAAAAGAGCCCAGATCTCCTACGTCCTTGGTCTGGACAAACCATGCTGCCTCACGCCAGGATCATCTCACTTTCTGTGTGCAGCACACCACCGAGCACAATGTTGCTGTTAACAAATCGTAGCAACGTTCATCATTAATTAACTCAAACCCCACTTCATGGCGTTTGCAACTCCCATTCCCCCACTGAAGAAAATCCCCAGTGACTTCCATGTTATCCCACCCCGTATCACCCGTTCCCCTAGGGAACAATGTTCTCCCCACGTATAGCCTCAACTTCTCCCCTGTTGGCTAGGTTGTGTGGTCTGGGGGAGCTGGGCTGCACTACGCCAAGTAGGCAAGGATATCCACAGAGAGACTCTGATACAAAAACAGGAGAGACAGCGACAGAGAGGCAAGATGGACCCAGACAATCAGTAACAGGGAGGGTGGCTCCCCTACTGACAAAGGCACGGATGGACAAATGGAAAGACTAGGGCAATATTCCCATTGGCTTCAATGGGAGAAGGATCAGGCCCTATAACAAGAAAACAAAATGTCTTCAGGTCCCTAGAGCAGTGGTTGTCAAACTTTTGTACTGGTGACCCCTTTCACATAGCAAGCCTCTGAGTGCGACCCCCTCTTATAAATTAAAAGCACTTTAAATATATTTAACACCATTATAAATGCTGGAGGCAAAGCAGGGTTTGGGGTGGAGGCTGACAGCTTGTGACCCCCCAATGTACTAACCTCACAACCCCCTGAGGGGTTCCGACCCCGAGTTTGAGAATCCCTGCCCTAGAGTCTCTCTCTGCTGCAGACTCCAAAAGGCCAAAATCACTGCAGAGAATTCTGCAGGAAACACCATGACCAACCAAAAATGAATGCAGAGACCATACAACGACAGGTGCAAATTCTGCTCTTGGGCAGTAGATAAGCAAGGCACATATTCTAGGCAACACTACATCCAGGCCTGTTCCAGTCTTAGGGTCCCTTGGGGAGATACTAGGAAAGGGGCTATGGACACAATGCATTAGAAGCTGAGAAAAGGCATGCAGGCCCAGATGCCCAAGTCCTTTCTTGGCTGAGCTGAATCTCAGGGACTCTGTCTCTCTTTCCAAAGCTCAGTCAGGCCGCCATGAAGCAGTTGAGGGCAGGCCCAAGTTGGAAGACCTGGGATAATCAGAATGAAACAATTATTGGGACACTGGTGACATCAAGGCTGTATATCAAATTAAATACTTTATTGCAAATCAAGGAGGGATTTTTATCCCAAGGACACTGGCAGATCTCCAGCTCTGGACAACACGTGGGTGATCCCCTTTGCCTTGAGGCCTTTAACAAGACCCAGCTCTTCTGACAGGCTTTTCTAGCGCAGTCGGGGTGCATGCTGGGTGAAATTCTAGACATGCTAGTTCTGCAAGTGTTTTTTTCTTTAAAGTGTTGTAAGTGCTGCTGTAACACCGAGGGCGGGAACGAACCTAGGATCTCTGGAGCTTAGTGCATGAGCCCCTACCGCATGAGCTAAAAACCAACTGCTTTAGCTAAGGGTGTAGAGCAGACTCATTTTCTCTCTCTCTAAGTGGTCTCAATGCCACTAGATGAGACAGAACACAACCCCCAGAAGGTGTGTGGGTTACACTATTTCATAAACAGTTTTAAAAAACAGGAACAGCTTGAGGTGAATTTAACCAAAAGTACAAACTTAGAATCCTCCAATTATAATTAGTCTGCCCAAACACATGAAAGAGAAGCCAGTTTTACTGAGTATTTACATGTTGGAGATACACCTGGAAGCCTGCTGCTTTCTTCTAGACAGCTGTACATCTTAGGATGTTGTCTTGTTGTTTCTAAATAATTTTTTAAAACTGGTGCATCCTAAATTGGCCTTTCTCCAGAAACCATGTTTACTCTGCTAGCATTTCTGCTTTGCATACTGCAGCACAATAAAAAAATATCAGAAAGGTGTGTGCATTGCAAATTGCCTCCAGTCCATAACAATGGAGATGAGCCAGGATCTGGAGTCATCTTGCTCTCTAAAGAGAAGGGAGGAAATCCACAAACAAGCAGCAGCAGGAAGAACAGTGTTACAGACATGCTAAACCAGTGGAAAACAAAAAAAATGGGGCTTGGTTTTGCCTTAATTGGTTTGTGAGTTCCTTGTTGGCTAGTTTTTGGCTTGTCACTTCTTTCTTTTGGATCGGCTCCTGGCAAGCAAGGGAGTCAGGGGTGCACAGCAGGCCCACCACAGTCCCAGACTGCACGCGGGGTGCGGGGGGAAATCTAGTCAGAGTGTTGGAGTTCTTAGGGATTGTCTTGTTTCAGCCCTGTTTTGAAACGGGATTAGCTCGATTGTTGGCTTATTGTGAAAGTCAGGGGGCTTATTTACCACGTGAAAGTTGGCAACTGTGCAGGGCAGCTGCATGTGCAGAGCATGGGCTGCTCTGGAGAAAACATCGCAGCTTGGAATCCTAATGTGGGACCCTTGGTAGCTTTGATTACATGAAGAGGTAGGGGGGATGGGGGGGTCTCAAATTCCACTGCAATCAGCAAAAACCACCCAGCATAACTGGTTTTAGATGAACGGTCAACGTCTCATTACAACAGAGCCACACCTTGGACATAGACCTGAAGAGTATTGAAGGGTCAGGAGTGTGTTTGAGGTCCCGCCGGTCTGTGTCCACAGAGGATTTTCTGTACAAAGAACAGGACCATAAGAATTAGACTGGCTCACACCAAGTGTCCAGCTAGACCTTTGTCAGGCTTTGTCTACGCTTGAAAGTTAATTCAGGTTTGTTTAAGCACAATAGCTATTCCTGAATAACTCCATACATTGGCCACTCTTATTCCGGAATAAAAGCACCGTGTTCCTGTTTAGCTTGACCCAGTTCCAGCTACACCAGAAGAAGGCCCCACCCTGACCCACAAAGGGAATTATTCACTCCACTAGCAATTGCGGAGTAACTCCATGTCTAGACAGACAGTGGCCAGGGTCAGCTGCTTAATAGGAAGGTGCAAAGATAGTTAAGAACTCAGTGCTCTGGCTTTTATAATATAAACTAATATAATAGAGCTTGCATTTCTCTACCCCCTTTGTCAGAGTCTCTTAGACAATAATTAACTAACCCTCACAAGCCCTTCTGTGAGGCAGGGAAGTATTATCCCCACTTCGCACATGAAAGTTGGGATTTTCAAAAGGAACCTGACGCTTGAAAATCCCAGATGAAGAAAATGAGGCATGATGAGCTCAGGTCACTTACCCAAGTAAGTAAGGTCTATGACAGACCCAGGAAAGAACCCAGGTCTCCTGACTCCCATTCCTGAACCCCAAGGCCACCCTTCTTCCCAAGGGCTGCATTTGAAAATCTTCCACCAGTTTCCCTATCATTTGTTCACGCTGTAGTACATACAGGGCTCCAGCATTTTCAGCTAGCGCACTTGAGATCCTCATTTGCACCACTGCTTAAAAAAAAAAAAAAAAAAAAGGATGCAAAATCATTTAGCGTAGACAAGGCCAAGAAGACTAGAGGAACATTACAGTCCATTCCACAAATTGCACCACTTTAGTCTGATGGGTTATTCCGGTTTCACTGGCTCAGGGCAGGTTTTTAGCATGTTGTGTAGTTTTTCCCCACAGCCTACACCAGCAAAGCTGCTCAGTCGAGAGGCACTCAGTAACCTGATCTCGGAGCAGACTGCAGATGTGATCACATTCTGGTGCCCAGCAGAGAACCAGTGGAGAAATGTTTCCAAAAATAATAGATGTTTGCATCCCTTTTATTACTCTCTTATTTTTCAAAGCAACATTAGTTGTTTTAATAGATTTTGCATTTTCAAACAACCTTAAAGCCAAGATTTTTGTTCAAGCCTCATAGCTGTGATTGTTCCTGTCCATGGCAAACTGCAGTTACCTACCACTGAACCCCTCTCCTGGAATCCTAGGAATGTTGGAAATCTCCTGGAAGAGGACCCCCCACCCCAACTCTCTACAAATAACTCAGCTCAAATGAAAGCTTCCCAAAGTCCAAATGGCCCTGGGATTCCCAACCCTAACAGGAAGTCACAAATGCGCCTTACCTCCTTAGGATAATAGCCAACCTTTATATCACCTTCCATCTGAAAGTGTTTTAGAAGTATGGGAATCACACCACCCACTGTCATTGAAATGCAGCTGCCTCTAGGGTGGAACACAGCAACTATTTGCCAGAGTACAATAGCACTGCATGGCACTTTAGGACGGGAAGTGACAAAGAATGTTATGCTCAACTGTAACCTTATCTGCAATGGAAATTTGCTTCGATTCCAGCAATCAACAGCCACCCATTGCTGTAGTTACTCCAGGACAAAATCCCAAGGACAGATGTGATTAGAAATTGCCTTGCCTACACTTGGGGTTAGCACTGCAGTAGTTGCATCAGTGGCTGGTTTTGATGGCTGGAATCAGGACAAATTCCCATTGCAGACAAGGCCTAAAATTCCAGGGGGAATTAAGTTCAGCAGAACACGATCAGCCCAGATTGGAATCCGGTCACGATGACCTTGTTAGAGAAACTGTTGAAAGCACAAGGAATAAATGAGCATAAGAATGGACTGGACTGGACACGAGTTACTCAAATGCAGCTAGGCTCCTGACCCAGAGCCTTGTGACATCCATTAGGTAACTACACTGGGAGTGATTTGAAAAGGTGCAGCAATTTGATAGCACTTTGCACAATTCCTGGACACCCCAGCACCCTCTAAGCAGAAAGCATTTGTTCTGCAGCAGTTCAGAGGAAACAGAGCAGGGGGCGGAGAGGGTTGTTATTGCGGCCGTTTTGTTTGGAGACAGGATGGTCCAGGGGCCCTGCATCTCTTCTCCTAATTCACACAGGAAGAAGGAGATTATCCTCGGGGGGGGGGCGGGGGGAAGGCATTTTTGCAGGCAGAAGCAGCCCTTTGGAATAGGAGGGTAACCTGGCCCCTGCGTGATGTCATGTTATGGGAAGCCACATTAAGGTTAAGCTCAAGTTGGGTCACTGTGTTTATGCAACCGGACTCGGTTTTTAACCAAAGAGAATTTTTATCTGGCACTTTGCACTATTGTTAATACAAACAAAACGAGGTGGAAGCTCCCTCCCTGCGAGCTGCATGCGGGCAGCCCTGGGCATCAGCTCCTTTCACCGGGAGGCTGCATCCTGCTTCACTCTGGACTTGGCTGCAGCCCCGGGAGATGAAGGCTCCCTGTTTAGTTGGCACTCACTGGAAAGGAAGGGAATCTGACAAGGACTCCACACACCTCAGTCTTTGCCTTTGCTTTTATAGGAATTCTCTCTGAAAACCCATTTCCCCCAGGTCTCTGTTCGGTTTGGTGTCAGATGCCTGCCGCTTATGGCTGGAGAGTCACAAAAACTGTTTAGCATGCCTTTCTGCTTAAGTCTGGAAATAAAACACAAAATCCATTCCCAAAGGCCTCCAGCTGGAGGCTGAGTGGCTACAGCAGGACTGCAGCTTTATCCTGAACAAAGCACCCAACTCTAACCCAAAGTGACATCTTGCATCAAACTGCCCTAGGGCCAAATCCTGACCTCCTAACTCAGGCAACGCTCACAGTGAAGCCAACAGGATCTTTGCTTGACTAATAAGAATACCTTGTTCTTATATAGCACTTTTCATCAGCAGATCTCAAACCACTTTACAAAATACCATTATCCCCATTTTATAGATGGGGAAATTGAGAGGTGAAAGTGACTTACCCCAGGTCACTGAAGCGGACAGTAGCAGAGCCAGAAACAGAACCTCGGTCTCCTGAGTTGGGAATCGAATGCTCTAGCCACTAGACAGCACTGCCTAGTGTATAGATATAGACTTCAGGATCCGGCCCAGTCAGTGGCAGGTTTCACTAGAACGGGTCAAAACATTTCACAGCATTGCCCGCTCCATGCTGCAGCCCTCTCCCCACCTACAGGGCAGGTGTCAGGTGGCCGCAGCAGAGTGAGAGCCTCATCACAGCATCTGCCTGGAAGCAAACATTTTACAAAAGGGTTTGGAGTCAGTCATGAAACCTCCTCACTTGGGTCCTAAGGTTGCCAATCCTCCAGGATTGTCCTGGAGTCCACAGGAACTAAAGTTTAATCTTTAATTAAATATTATGCCATGAGGTGAAACCTCCAGGAATCCGTCCAACCAAAACTGGCAACCCTCTTGGGCCCTGATCCTGTAATTGGCTCCTCGGGGCTTGGCATAGGGGTCTGCTCCAGCAGATCCAAATATAGGAATCAGGGTCCAAGGCATTTCGTTTTTCACATGACAAGATTTCCAGGGGGCAGATTCCGATCTCCATTGTACATGGAAAAGGCAGAGCTGCGATAGCTTCAATGGAGTTACTACACAACTGAGACCTCATCTGGCCCTGTGACATTTCGGGTTTTTTCCTAAAAAGGCAGTCTTTGTAACCTGGTTTGCAATTCTCTCCCATTCATTTTTACACATTTGGTTCTTTTTTGTGCCATTTTGTTAACTTTATACTCCTATAAGCTTTGATATCAAGCATTTAGCCCTTTTTTCAATGGAAAATAAACATAATCATAATTAAAAACATTACAGACCAAGTCATTTTCCTTTTTTTTAAGCTTTTTTTTTGCCACGAAAAAGCTGACTTTTACCCTGACAAACACCCAGCCTTACTTATAACTAAGCCCTTCACATCTGGAGAGTAGGAAGCCTGCCAGTTACATTTACAGAACTGTTATATATTAAAAACATTTACATGTATTTTAAATTAGTTTAAAAGGGCAACAAAGCTGATGGTCACGCAGGCCCTCACTGCTAAATATCTCAAACTGACTGTTTAAGCACAGACTGAATTACAGCTCTACAAATCTTTTTTTAAAATAAATGATAGAGGAGGGCAGCCAGTGCTCTGAAAGGATTCCAGCCACAAACAGTTGATCTAAATGCCCAGACGTGCACATTTAATTTGTTCCAGATTTTCTCTGTTGCATGCACTTGACTTGTGTATATTAAGGTGTGCAACACCCAAGGGTGTGTCTGTGCCATGTTGCAAATTAAAGGGCAGAAGCAGATTGTCACCCACGGTCTGAGCATTCAGTCCAGTGAGCACAATATTCTTCTAAAGTTTGAAATGTGCAAGGCTTGGCTAAACATTTGATATTCATATATTCAGCTAATTCATGCTCTTGCTCTCTGTGTTGCTACAAGCGCCGTTGGCTCCATGTGTCCACAAGAGAGGAATAAATCAGCGTAACATAAAACTTAAAAGAAACAAAAACAAGAATAGAAACCACATCATCCATTTCTGTTCCTGATGTGTTTTTTGGACCCAACAAGAAATTCAGAGAAACGCTCACGTTCTGCTGCATCTTCCACCCAACATACTTCCTCCTCTGATCTGCTAGCAGATTTTTGTATTTATTAGAACAGAACATTTAACAATGATAACATTGTCAATATATTGCATTCATATAACACCCTGCAAGATCCCAAAGCTCGTTACAAGCTAATATACAAACCATAGCTGTGGATCACTTCACTGACCACTGAAAATATCGAGCCACCTCTGCTGTGAAACATAGCAACTATCTTACAGGATACAGCACACAGCAGCGCTACGCAACAGTTTAGGACAGGAAGTAAAAGCAAATATTGTAACCAATGGAAACTGCAGGAGTAATTAATGTAATTTTCTGATCTAGTATTTGCTAGAGCTAAGGAACTCGAAACCAAGGAAGCGTGGTGCATAAGGGTGACATTAGCAATTTTTTTTTAAAGGTAAAAAGACAAAACTATTCATATACTGAGTACCATATCCCGTATTACAGTGATTTCTATGTCTGTTACTTGGCATAACACCACTGCCCCTTCTTTGAGCACCTAGGTGGTGCAACTTGGAAATTGAGAACTAATCCAGCTCAGTTCATGAGTTCTGCAGGAATTGCAGTGCACATAGATACATCTTCATGCAATCCTTTGGAAGTGCTTAGGACTCTGGAATGGACTCCGCTGAACTCATGGCTGCAGCAAGAAGCCTTTTGAAGTTTATTACACCCATTTCAAACAAGTCAATAAATACATTTGAACATCAAATAGAAAACATTTGGGTTTATGTATTTTACTGTAGAGGACATTCAACTTCTTTAATAATTGTAACAGCTTATCAGAACCCCCATTTCTTTCCCTTACCCCCATATTCTCCCTCTTTAAACTAGAGAGAACAACATGCCCCTGTCTCATGGCTGAATTGGGCTCATTTACTTCACATTTGCAGAATGCTTTAAGTTCCTCAGATGGGAGGTGCTAAGTGACTGCATCATCCCTGCATCTGACCCTGCTCTAGCCACACTGAAATGGAGGGCTATCACTAGTTCCTCCTCACATCTGCAGCCTCCAGGGAAAATGAAACTGGAGCAAGTTGATGCATTTCCCAGGGAGACCAACTCAAGGAGCATCCCCACGTGCCAGCTCCAAGATGGGCAAAGATAGTGGACACAAAACTACCCATAAAAGGATTAATGTATCAACTGGCAAGCTAGGGCTGCTCTTGGTGGTACTATGGCATTCATTGCTTGAGAGGATTTGGCCATTTGCTGGGTATTTGGGGAAATGCTTATGAATTCTGAAAGATTAATTATTGTTGGGCAAATTATTATTTAATGAACCGTGGCTGCATCCACACAGATACCATGGATGTCAGGAAGGACTGAATGCAGGGCATTCATGACCAAGGATGAAAGTCACTCCTGTACAGCATAAACCTCACGTACCCCCCTTAGCACTCACTTGCTTACTGTGAAATCCAGCATATTAATACACACCATAATAATCAACTTCACTCCGTCACTGCAGACAATGGAGTCACCATTAGAGATTGATTCGTCTTGGCCAGCCAAGAGGGCAGATTTAAGATTGCTGGGTGCAAGCGAGACTTACAAAATAACAACACCCTAACACAGAGGTGGACAAACTATGGCCTGCGGGCCACAGCCAGCCCGCAGGACTGTCCTGCCTGGCCCCTGAGCTCCTGGCTGGGGAGACTAGCCCCCGACCTCTCCCCTGCTGTCCCCCCTTTCCCGCAGCCTCAGTGCGCTGCGCCGCCGGCGCTCTGGCCCGCCACTCCTGCTCTGAGCGGCATGGCAAGGAGGCAGGGGGCGCCAGGGGGCAGTCAGAGGACAGGGGGCAGTTGGATGGGGCAGAGGTCCTGGGGGGTGGGTGGTCAGGGGACGGGGAGGTTGGATAAGGGGTGGGGTCCCGGGGGGGCGGGGGTGTGGATAGGGGTCGGGGCAGTTAGGGGACCAAGATCAAGGCGGTTGGATAGGGGGTGGGAGTCCCAGGGGGCCTATCAGGGGGCAGGGGTGTGGACAAGGGTTAGGGGGTGGGGTCCCGGGGGGCAGTTAGGGGCAGGGGTCCCAGGAGGGGGCAGTCAGGGGACAAGGAGCGGGGGGTTGGATGGGGCAGGGGTTCTGAGGGGGGCAGTCAGGGGGCAGATAGGGGGTGGGGTCCAGGTTGTTTGGGGAGGCACAGCCTTCCCTACCTGGCCCTCCATAAAGTTTTGCAACTCAGATATGGCCCTGGGGCCAAAAGTTTGCCCACCCCTGCCCTAGCAGTTCGGTTAAAAAAAAGAGTAACTCTGTTAGCTATGAATACACAGCAGGTTTGATCCTCACTGGGTCTGCTAGAGGGAATCCCGATCACAAGCACTGGCACAGTGCATTACAATTATTCATCAAAAAATGCATTTTGGAAGTGCACTATTTGTTATCCAGTAATCCCCAGTTTTAAACACGTCAGACATGCACTCCCGGGAGCAGAACCAATACCCCATGAGTCAGGTGACTAGACACACATCAAGAATAGTGATTAGTCAAAGAACAATTTCCCAGAGGCTGAAAATTATTTGCATGAACCACCTGGCAAAGTATGAATAAGAACGTTTGGATCAAGTTGCAAATTGCTTGCAAAGAGAAAAAAAGGTCGACCTTTCCAATGCACATTCAGCCTGATGCTGTACCTTTGAAGCCAGTGGGAGGATTGCCATTTATTTCAATAGGAGCAAGTTCGTTATTCCACAGCAAATAATTCAACCAGCTCCTGCAATAACCATTTAGCCTTGCTCACAGACTTCTAGCTATAGTGAGAATCAAATATCCCTGGGAAGAAGAAAGTATTCCTGCCGTTCTAAGGGGGTGCCAGGCAGACTAAAGGTCTTATAAAGCCTTTTACGATTTTCTCTTTCCTGGCGACAGGAAGAGAGCTTTCAGAGTAACAGCCGTGTTAGTCTGTATTCACAAAAAGAAAAGGAATACTTGTGGTACCTTAGAGATGAACCAATTTATCTGAGCATAAGCTTTCGTGAGCTACAGCTTATGCTCAAATAAATTGGTTAGTCTCTAAGGTGCCACAAGTACTCCTTTTGTTTTTAGGAAGGGAGCTGAGTCCCTCCTTGCCAAAGAATCCATGAGGGAAGAACTGCAAGCTCTTTGTCTCTACAAAGAAAAAAAGTGAATGCTACAGTTGGCACCTTAGTTAGCTAAGACTCTACTACCATCTGAGCATTTAGAACATTAGAGCTGAGACTTCTAAATTCACTTTTATTGTAGGAGGGAAACCTTCTGGGCCATAATGTTGCATGAATGTCTCAGTGTTAGGATCTTTTGTGCATGACGTTCTCAAAGGCATTTTAAACATATTCGGGGGGGGAGACAGACAGTGTTATTTAAACAACAGCTCTTACTCCTGTAAGCATCCACTTGACATGCGGTGCATGTGCGTGTGCAGTAGCTAGGTCAGAGATGGGCTGACATGAGCCCAGGAGGCCTGGTGCTGCTCCCACTGAAGTCAGCAGTAAATTGTCTAAGAGGCCCCTTGCCTATGAGTCTCTGTCAGTGCCATTGTTGGGTGCAGTATGAATTATGGGTCCATACTGGCAGGGTCTCTGCTGGCTTCTAGGTACCAAACACCAACAGATTAAGATATTCCTGGTAAAGCCCCAGGTTCTGATCAGATAGCAGCTCTCTGCTTTACGTAGAGGGGATGAGGGTGTTAAAGGCAAATGGCTTAGAAGTGCTAATGGTTTCAAGGACCTTACTTTTGAATGAAGTAGGTTCATAGGTAATGTAAGAAGCTGAGCTGCCCATTTCCAAGGCCCCTTCTTTTGGGCAGTTTTAGAAAATATCCCGTATGTAAGCCAGACTCTCAGCTGGTCCATGCAGATAACAAGAAATAGTGACATATAGCAGGGGCCAGAAGAAAGAAGGGTCTGAGCCCCATAGAGCCCTGAGCTCCCAAAGAGAGCTGTAGGATTTTGTTTCCCCTGGACCCTGCTTTGTAGGAACTGTTATATCTGAGAAGGATCTGGGATCCTTGATAGCCCCTTTGGCAAACCCCACAGGGCTTTGCCCTCAAGGTGGTGGTATCAAGTGCTTTGTGTGGGGCCCCATCTCCACAAGGGAACACAGTCAGATTGGACAGGCTGCCTGGAGAGCCCCATTCTTTGGAGGAAGTGACACAGGGATAGCCTTCCTGAAGCCCCAGGTACGGATCTGCCCCAACCCTTCCTGCTGACAATTAAAGACCTGACTATCAGAAGATAAGTCAGGAAACTCTGACTGAGGTTCCCTGATCCCTGCCTCAATTAACTCACAGATGCTCCTTCAGGAACAGGAGGCAGAGCCTTAATTTATTTAAACACAAATGCCAGAGAACAAACAACAAAGCAGTAGGCAGCAAATCCATGAGAAACTACAAATACCAGTTCATTCTGAAGTGTCCCTGCCTGCCCACTTAAGCTGAACGTGAAGAGGGAAAGATGGTGAAATTCAGTCTGGCATTGAGACATTTAAAACTGGCCTGGGAAAAGGTTGGCCCTGGAGAGGACCTCGTCTGGAACACGCCTGCAGCGGCCCCTGGCAGGAGAATGGAATTTTCAACCAAGCCTGAAGGATTTAGGTGCCCAGTTTGAATGAAAGTGGATAGCAGAGGCTTCTTTGAAAATCCTGTCTACGTGCCCTGCTAGATCCTTTCCATCTAGCTCTAGTTTCTATGGGATCCTGTTACTGGTTTAATGTAAGTGACTCTAGTTCAGTGGTTTTCAACCTGTGGTCCACGCACCCTGAGGGTCCTCAGACTATCTAAGATTTCCAAAGGAGTCTGCACGTACATTTGAAATTTTTTAAGGGTCCATAAATGAAAGAAGGTTGAAAACCTTTGGTCTAGTTGATATTCATGGAAGATGGGAACACGTGTAACTGAGGGGAGGATTTGGCACACAATCCACATTTTTCTGCTGCACACAGCAGCTACTAATGGAGTATTAAGTTTAAAAGGTCATTAATCTGCTCAATCATACCCCACACACAAATACTGATCCCAAAGTCAAATCCAAACAACACAGGCCCAGGCTCTGCCCCCGTAGCTTGTGGAGTTGCTTCACATTTACACTGGTCTCAATGAGAACAGAATTTGGCCCTCTGGGTAGGGGAAAAATAGAATTAGGGCCTGATCCTAGACCCACTAGAACCAAGGGAGGGAGTCCCATTTATTCAATGGGCATTTAATCCGGGCCCCTAATGCACTCACTCAATGTCAATGGCAGAGGGGAGGGGGAGAAAACTCAGGTTTCCAGGTGAGATGTGTAAAGAGAGGAAGCCTGAGGAACACAGGAAGTTATACCAGCCTAGCAACTGTTACCTGCACCGCTGCTTCAAGGCCAAGAAGCTCATCAAGTGAGCAGCCCCTTGGGTGTGTCTGCCTCTCTCACAGGCCCTCGTGCACCGGGCTCCCTTCCTGATGGCCCTGGAATCCACATCCAGCCTCTCTCAGCTCTAGTGGGAAGCGGCGCCTGCATGGGACATCTCTGCCCATCAGGAATGGATTCTGGTGGGAAGAGGGGGTTCTGGCCCCCCAATAGGGATCCAACTACCCCCCTGTTTAAGGATCTTGTAGTTAACAGAGGATCCAGTAGTGATGGCACTGTGATCACAAGGATTGGGTTGTAATTGTTTTAAAATAAATAGTTAATTGGAAAATTTTTTTTAAAAAACCCCGCTATTATATGAATAATTAACTTTATCTGAGCCAGTTACTAGCTGCTTTCCCTTCCATTGAAAGGTTTAGTAGCCGACATTTGCTGAATATGTCAAGACATAACTGTGTTAGGAGGTTTGGGAACGGGAAATGTGCCAAGCAGAAACAAAAATTTTTTTTACTTTTTGCTGATAAAGTCCCTCCCCCCCATCACAGCAGGAGTCAGTAGCCAGGAATAGGAGCCCCAGGTCAGGAACCAGAGTCAAGGGTCAGGGCCAGGTTACCTGGAACAAGGCAAGGCTGGAACAAGCAGCTAACAGCCAGGAACAAAGGCTTTGAACAACCACCACTGCTCCAGCTGCCGGGTGTAAGCTGATCTGTGGACTCTTCCCACCAATCAGGCAGGGTAGCCAATCAAACAGTCCACTACAGGCCAGCTGTGCTGGTTAGGTTGCTGGAAAACTGAGTTTCCTGATTCCTGACACCAAGTCTCAGAACTATGGCCCCTTTTTGGTCACATTTCACCTTCTATTTAACCTCACAATTTTAATAGATAGTTGAATTTTCCTAATCTATCAGATTCAGTTTCTTTAACCCAATTGCTGCATCACAATGATGGTGCCAGGAGGCACCCAGCCTGGAAACAAGGTCTCCAGTTGTGAAACCCTCAGGCCTTTAATTCACTTTATGATAAGAGGGTCATTGAGCACTGCTGAGATTCAGAAGTTTCTTCATTGGCTGGATTAGGTGGTTGTATTATCCTGAATTAATATTGACTGATGAAAACAAGCTCAAAGCAAGAGGTTTGTTTCTTGATGGTTTGGCTGATAAAAGTCTCCTTGTTAAGGTTACTAGGGCTTTACCTCCCCATGATCTGTAAACCTATCGTAACTGCATCCCCTAGGAACCAGCTCAGAGCCACAGGGTCAGAGAGCAGCTGCCTGGAAAACAGCTAGCAGCAGATAGGCCAATACACAAGGGATTCTCTGCCACTGCTTTGAAATGGGACATGAGCATGAGACCTGGCTGGGGACAATTCCACTTCATAGTCTTATCCAGGACTGTGAATTATGTCCTGCAATACACACTTGAGGACCAATCCTTTAAAGTAGAAACAAGGCACCAAAGACAGGAAGGAGTCTAGGAGCACAATGCTTCCCTGTGTGAATTAGTTTGAGCTCTTACATTTCAACTTCGAAGAACAAAATAAATAAATATTAGATACATCTGAAAAAACAAAGTCTGGAGGACACCCAAGGCCCCCAAGCTTGCTGGCCCAGAATAATCAAGATTTCCCTGCAGCCGCAACCATTGATGCCCTCACAATCAATCTAGCTGTTAACACAGTAAGACCTCAAAATGGCCCTTGGGGCTGTATGAAAAAGACTGAGTTAAAGCCCATTGCCAGACTAGTCTCTGTGTGTCCTGTTACCGGGTCTACTGTTAAAACCAGCATGCTTTAGCGCCATCTTGTTATACCAGACTTTCCCAGCTGAGGGCAGATATTTCGAGGGCTGGAGCTTGCCTTAGTCCCCTTTGAAAATCCCCTGTACTAGAAAAAAAAAACCCAAACAACCACCACAACCAACAAAATCCTAGCATTTATACAACTCTTTTCAGCAGTGGATCTCAAAGCACTTTATCACCATAGGAATTTGAGGTTGGTCTGTTCTCTGCAATCTGTTCACCAGGGTTTTGGCTAGTCTGAGTTTCAAATGACTTACTGCGTGCAGTAGCTGACACCGTTGTGTGAGATAGCTGGCGGGAAAGCGCATCTTCCATTTTTTGGAGGGAAGCGTCTGAGGTAGAGGAGAGGAGACTGACAGCAGGCTGCCATTACTGTTTTATGTAATATATTTTAAAAAATAAGGTGGTTACAAAAGACAAAAATCTTCTTGCCTTAATCAGAACTCCACCACAATGGGGAAGAGGCTTCCATCACCACCCAAGGGATGCTGTTCCCTAGCGAGTTCAATCTCTCTGCTAGGAAGTGGTGCCTGTGATAGCTGACTCAGCCTGGATTTTCCATCACTCAATTTCAAAAGCAGAAGCAGAATAAGTGCCACTCACAGCCCCTGCTGGAGTCCTGTGAGAGGTAAATCAAGGCAGAGGATGGGCCTCAGTCTCAAAGGAAAGGCAATTGCATACTCTGCCTTCTCTCCCCAGTCTCTTTTGGGTTGTAATAAAAGTGTGACTCACCAAAAAGCTGTAAAAGATGGACATGTGTTGCTTGGACTCAGTCACCTGACCTGGGTCAATGTCACATGGCTAGGTCAGCATCCATAGTCAAAGAGGCCTAACACAAAAAATGCAAGCACTTAGATACCACAATGACAGGGATGGATGGATAGACAGATTAGCTAGAATGATTTTGGACCCCTCTTTCTGTCTGGGAGTCTGTCCAACTGTGTTCAGACCCTCTCAGATCCCCAGTGAGAGGCAGCTAAGTTTAATTAGAAAACCCTTCTCTGTAGCAACATATTTAAACTGCCCCTGCCCCCCCGCTGTTCCTCAGACGTTCTTGTCAACCGCTGGAAATGGCCCAACTTGATCATCACTACAAAAGGTTCCCCCCCCCCACCCCCTGCTCTCCTGCTGGTAATAGCTCACCTTGCCTGATCACTCTCGTTACAGTGTGTATGATAACACCCATTGTTTCATGTTCTCTGTGTATATAAATCTCCCCACTGTATTTTCCACTGAATGCATCCGATGAAGTGAGCTGTAGCTCACGAAAGCTTATGCTCAAATAAATTTGTTAGTCTCTAAGGTGCCACAAGTCCTCCTTTTCTTTTTATGGATACAAACTGAATATGGCTGCTACTCTGAAACCATATTTAAACTGAGTGACTCATCCTGTGAGGGGAGACTATGAAGAAAATGCCTGCATGTGGCAGTGATTACAGCTAACTGGTTTAAATTATGTGGCCTGCGGATGGTAGTTGAGGGGGAAATGCACAGCATCTTCAGGCTGCCTTTGGTAATGCATTCTGCTTCCTGTCTGTGCTGGAAAGGCTATTGCAATTAATGCTCTAATCTGCTGGTTTGTTAGCTCAGAGTAATGCTGTGGGGGATGGGACTGGAATGATCACTCTTCGCACCCCACAGGGAGAAGAGGCAAAATACTGATTTAGATGCTTCACTTGTTTGTCAGAAGGGCTTTGGTAGCTGGATAGTAGGGGAATTTGGGCAGGATCTTTTTTTTTTTGTGATTAATGATTTAAGATGGAAACCTTGAATTTAGATTAATTTGTCCCCATGGAATCAACGCCTAGAGATCCCTGCAGCATCTCTAAAAGATATACACTGCTGCCCTTCCCTCCACTGCAGCTGTCATGGGTCATTTGCAGCTTGTTTCTTGGTTACACTGAATAAGGAAGAAACAAAGATAAGCTGGATTTTTGCCCCCAAACCCAAGAGGTAGTCAGCTGCTCCAGGCCTTTACTTGTGACCTCCATTCTTTAACATCATGCAACCGTGAGGAAAATCATGAATGGTGTGGAGAAAGTGAATAAGGAAGTGTTATTTACCCCGTTCACATAGCACAAGCACCAGCAGGTTTAAAATAAACAAAAGGAAGTAGTACTTCACACAATGCATAGTCAACCTGTAGAACTCATTGCCAGAGGATGTTGTGAAGGCCAAAAATATAACTGGGTTAAAAAGTTAATTAGATAAGTTCAGGGAGGGTTGGTCCATCAATGGCTATTAGCCAAGATGGTCAGGGATGCAACCACATGCTCTGGATGTCCTTAGCTTGTGACTGACAAAAACTGGGACAGGATGACATGACATGGAGTCCTGTTCTGTTCATTTCCTCTGAAGCATCTGGCACCAGCCATTGTCACAAGACAGAATACTGAGCTAAATGGACCATTGATCTGAACCAGTGTGGCCATTCTTATGTTCTTAGGGGGTCATTTCTTTTTATTCCTGTAATTTGATCAGACAGGGAACAAAGGCAATCCCATAGACATATCACAGTAAGAACTGACTGCATCTCCAGGGATGCTAACTGGGAAAACTTAAAACATCATGGAGTGAATAGCTTTTTAAATGTTTCTCTAAGGCACGCAGCAAACCCACCACAAGTGGGAAAGATTTGCCTGACCATCCATCCATACTGAAGGATTCTCCCTCCACGTATGAGAGTTTTGGCAGTGCTGGAGCCCTGGATGGAAAGACAGCCCTGACACTGATTTTACTGAATAAATATCAATAAATATCAGCCCTGCAGAAAGCAGTGAGCAATGTGGATTTACTAGAGAACAGTGAGCACATTTTCCCAAGCAGCATTGTTGTATTTATTGGAATGGCTGAAGGAAAACCAGAGGGCATAGCTGGATGGCAGAAATTGTACCGTTTCGATTAGGCAAAGGCTTCAAAGCTTCCCCTACAAGGAGTAGCATATGCATCAGCTCCAGTAGCATATGCTTTTTCACACAATGCCCAAGTAACCTGTGGAGCTCACTGCCACATGATATATTTGAGGTCAAGAGTTTAATAGGACTAAGGAAAAGGTTGAACCCTTAAGAATATGTGCCAGCTAGTTATGCTAGATTATCTGTTCAGCCTTGTATTTAGCTGTGACATTGAGTGCCTTTTCCAGACCTGAGGACGAGCTCTGTATAACTTGAAAGCTTGTCTCTCTCACTAACAGAAGTTGGTCCAATAAAATATATTACCTCACCCACCTGGTCTCCTAATTTCCTGGGACCAACACGGCTACAACAACACTGCATATAAGGAAAATCTTGGACATTTACAGGGATAACAAGAATAACCAGCATTATAGCGTGGATTAAAAATAACCAAGACTTGTAGAAGGACCATAAAGTGTCCTTTTTCAGGCAGGAGCCTCAACATCTCTCTGTCAGGAGGGTACTTCCCCTGCGGGCAGCTTATACCATTGCTGCCTTCTGTAGGGTTCCTGTATTTCCCTCTGAAGCAGCTGGGTTGGGCTACTATCAGATATGGGATACTTGTCTAGTTGGACTCCTGGTCTGGCAATTTCCATGTTCCCAGAGAGAGAGTGAATCTTCAAAAGCTGTAATAGGAGTCTAGGGAATTGGCTGTATTACTATCTTCCTGGGTCTAGCGTTTGGGTGTGCCTCAGTTTACCCATCTGTAAAATGGATTAAATTATAGTGACCTGTCTCTGCAAAGTACTTGCAGATCCTAGAATGAAAAGTGCAAAATAGAATAATTTAATTTGTTAAAAATAAACACTGAGGTCAGAAGGGCTGTGTGTGTTAGGAAATCAGTATGAAGTAGTGCTGTAGAAAGGCTGCATTTGTTCAGAGCAGCATAGGCAGCCAATAGACACAGTAGCTGCAGGGAAATAGAACACTAGCAGTTAAATGGTCATGTCGACTCTTGGGTGCCATCTGGTGGACACGAGGGCAGATCCTTAGCTGGAGTTAATTGTCATAGTTCCATTGAAGTGATGACAATTTACATTGGCTAAAGATCTGTTCCACAGAGTCCATGAAAAATTCGCTCAGTGGCATATTTTCTGGATTTAAATCCTACCACGATCAAAATGGGCTTAATGTATTTAAACACTGTTAGATAAAAAAAATTGCCTGGGCAGATGTGAGCTGCCTTGTGGCTCTTGTTTACTGGAATCTATTTGACAGATTTGTAAAGTACAGAATTCATAAGGTGCAGCCTGATGGCAGCCTGTACGTGTCATACAGGGTATCCTAGCTCAGGCTGGAGACTTAGCCTTGTGCTCTCATGGTGTAGGAGGGCTGTGGAGACAGCACCTCATCCTGTAAAATTCAATTCAAACGTGAGGCAAGAAAGGAAAATCTGGGTTACCTTCTCCTTCCAGCTCTTGCAGAATGTCTTGACTTATCTGTTTCAGTCCCTTAGATGGTGAGCTCTTCAGCATAGAGACTGTCTTTAATTTTTGTCTTATAAAGGGTTGAGGGCACAGTTGGCACAAACCAAATAATGACAACAGGCCAACAAACGTCCAGCCAGGGATTTCACAAATGCTCATTTAACAAACAAACAGGACACAAAGAACTTGTAATAAAGCTCCCTAACACTTACTACAGAAATTTTATTAAAAGATAATTTAATATTCAAGAATACAAAGCAACATATTAACATTAAATACACATCTTTTGAGGCATGATGTGGAGTGAGTGGGTGATTTCCCCCATTTTCTGGCCCAAGCTCTACAACTGCTGGGAGTAAATCCTTAGCGTTTCTTTTAGGATCTTGTTAAGAAACAGGAACAAATAAAAAGATCAGGGATAAGGAAAGAGAAAAAAGAAGGTGGCCAACATTATCAGAAGAAAGAGAGAGATGCTGAGCAGACTTGGAGAGATGTAATATTAGCTTTAACCATTTGCTAATGGCTTCCTGGTTCAGACACAAGTAGCTCAACAGCTGCTCACTATTGGAGAAATTCACCCTTATGCAAAAGGAGCTTAAATTGGTGGCCAGTCCTTGCACTGCCCTCTGCACAAGGGTGAATTTCACCCTGTACATAACTAGAAACCAAGAAAATCCATATCTGTGGATTGCAGTGTGCACCCTATTACCATAAATCACCCCACGTAGCTACCCATCATTTTATTTTACATATTTCAGTGTTAGCTCATTACATAATAGTCATGTATTCATCTGGGGCCTAATCTTGAGATCTTTACTCAGACAAACATCACATGGACTTAGTTTGGTTCTGACACCATCAGAATAGGGCTCCATGTGAATAATCAATGTGCAGGGCAGGAAGGGGAGGGTGTTGTCTTAATGTGATCCTGATATGGAAGATGTTGAGAACCACCAAAATACAGACTAGTCTTGCTTTGGATTAGTGAAAATGTGCCCTTCTGTAATGGGTTCAAGGGATTATGTTTGTGAGACAACAGTTAGAGATGCTAGAGAGTGAGGGGTCTGTTGGAAAAGCAGAGAGATGGAATTAAGATAAAGTAACACACTGAGGCTGCTCACTGGGTGGCACAATCTCTTCTCTTTCCTAAAAGATACATGCTTTTTATCTGTGTTTATAGAAAATAGAAATTGCAGCAGTAGAAGCCCCAGGACCCCCAAACCATATCAACACACACTGCTTCACTGGATTTGTGCTGAAAAATGAGGGATGTTGGGAATTAAATTAGTGGAGGCCTGTAGCTTCAAGAAAGTGACCATTTGTGAGTGTTTCCTCCAATGGCCTAATCTTTACAGTCATTTCCTCTCTGCCTAGGTATCCGCGGCCAAGTAATCTGTGCTCTCTCTGTACTGCCTAGATTATTCATCACACTGTGCTAAAATGTGTATCACACAGAACCCATCCCTTGCAGAAAAATTCCTGGCACTAGTGACAGATGTTTGCTTTCCATGAACAGAGCAATAAGTCCTCTGGACTTATTTCTGAATGGTCTCTTGGAGTTTGCTAAACAGTAAAAAAAAAAGGAAATTCTGGGCTGACCCACAGCCTGCCTGATGATTCATAGCAGAGGTCTTTCCTGCAGGCTCCATCCCTAACAGAGATGCTAGGATTGGGTCCTCATCTCATCCCCTTCTCTGTCCCCACCATTCAGCAGGCAGCACTTGGCGGCAGTGCAGGTCTGTCTCACTTTCCAGCAGTGCACTCCTCATTGTTCGCAAAGGTTTTCCTGGGATGGTGTCCCCAGGTGAGGGTTTTGTTCGGGTTCAGTGCAGTCTGTGCTTGTCCTTTCCAGAGAAACTTGAGGGGACCCTGTCGAAGTGTTGTTGGTTTGAAACTTGGAGACCATCCTGGCAGTTTCCTGGGTGATCTCAAAATGTCTGAGTTGCTGTTTTCCTCCAGAACGTCGCTGCAGTGTGCTGGGCTCTGGTGAGCTACTCCTGCTGCTGCCTTTCTTCTCCAGGTCTTCCTTTGTCATGGGGCTGCAGTCTGCAGGATTGCCTTCTGCATCGGCCTCCATCAGAGGGCTAGACAGAGCAGCAGCCATCAAGGACAAGCTGGAAGGTTTGTGAATGACTGGCCTCATTTTGGCCTGTGCAGGTCGAGAATACTTCACAGGCTGCCGGCTGAAGTACCCCCTGGGTTGCGTCCCTAGAACTGAATCAGAATCTGGGTCTGGCTTTTCGTGCACTGATTCCTCAAGGTCCTCCAGCTCAGAGCCGTCATTTCTATTCAAATCTGAACAAAACATTAGAGAGTTATTTTAAGATGAGGTTCCCCCTCAACCTAGAGCAGTGGTGGGCAACCTGTGGCTGACGGGCCGCAGGTTGCCCACCACTGGCCTAGAGCATGCGGCCTAGCTAATGTGACAAACTGGACAAGTACAAATCCCTGGACAAACATACAAGTGGAGGCCATTCCCCTGTTCAGTCCTGGGGACTGAGCTGCCACTCTTAATGCTGGTGTAAATCAGGAGTAATTTCAGAGACATGGTGGGAAATGGGTGCAAGTGAGGGGAGATCAGGCGCTGTGTTCTCAAGCCTGTGAATCCTGCCTACAGCACTTTAGAGAATCGACTCTGGCAGGTAACTCTAGGCCTCCTGGCCTCTAGCAGCAGGGCTTGTGCGGAGTGAAGGAAAACCCCTTCCTGAGAAGGGCTCATAATACACTGAAACTTGGTGGCATGCTAGCCCGGTGACTGTGATGGAGTGGGCTGCCTAGACAGAGGAAAGTGGCAGAGCGATGCCATGCCTTACCCCATACACAGGGACACACGCAGAGACAGGCAGACACAAAGAAGTTGTGAAAGTTCAGTAAACACAGATCAAGCCAACCCAAAACCTGCTCCATGAACATGTGCCCCTGCTTGACATTTACCTAGGGGATCTGTGCTCAGGGGACTGTGGGCTCCCTCCATTGTCAGCTCATTGATGGCTTCACTGGAAGATGACTTATCAGACACGTAGCCCTCACTTGAATCATGCTTGAAGGAGAAACTCTGTTGGAAAAAGCCAGGACTGTGAACCTCTTTAGACAGGGCTCTCCTTTCAGATTAATTACAATATGCAATTCCCTGAATGTTGCAGTAGCCAAGGGAACAAAGATAATTGGCTAATGGTAAAAATATCTCGATCTCCAAGACTCCATTTCAGCTTGCCCAATGCAAAAGCACAGTGCTAAAGCTGGCTCAGCATGAGAGGGAGAGGCCTCTTAGAGCTGGGGTTAGGACCCCGTTTTACTGGGTGCTGCACAGACACAGAATGTGGACAGTCCCGCCCTGAAGAATCTAACTAGAGAAAGGCTGTGAGGTGAAACAGTGCGGAGGTGATTTGCCCAAGGCCACACAACTGGTCAGAGCCAACAACAGAACAGGTGTCCCAAGTGCCAAATCAGCACTCTGCCCATTGAACTATACTGCCTGCCACAAAAGGCACCACAAGAGCAGGAGTTGCTTTCTGGCAGGAGAAACGAGACCTGTGCTAAGGTTTACATCCATGTATCCTACACACTATTAAAACAGACCATTTTAGAATGAAGAGGCAGTAGTTCTGCCTTGGAGTTGTGGGGAGACAAGGTTCACTCCCTGGGTTTATGGCACCTTCAGAAAACCCTGCATGGAAGCGCAGCCCCCTTATTTAGAGCCACCTGTTCTTTATGCTTGATATAAATCAGGAATAAGCCAATTAAAAGCTTGGTGAAGGACTGATTATGAAAATGGCACTAAATTCATGTCACCTCTCTGGTTCCCTCTGGATAGGTCACGATGCGCAGCATTAATGGGCAGCAGCCATATTATCTGTCATGCTGCGGCCTCGCTTAGTGATTCCTTTGCGAGTCCTTGTGCAGATGGACAAAGTGGGGGGAAGCAACGGAAACATAACCATTAATTACAGCAAAGTAATTACTATTAGATTGAAACAAATGAGAGCCTGAGATGGCTGCTACAGTGGGGCCCGAACATCATTGCTCTTATGGGCCCAATTCCCCATGGAAGTCAGTGTGAGTTTGTACAGAGATTGATCAAAATCTGAGCAGGGACTTCACGATTTGGCTTTATTATTATATTGAGAACTCCTATAGAACTTAATTCCCCACCCCCCAATAATTTTTTACCTTTCCTGTAGAATTTAGCAACCATCCCTGCTGTAGAATTATATCGGATGGTGTGACGGGGCATCTGCCCTGCACAAGCCCCGATAGGGTTAAAACCCAGCCTGGAGGGCTACAAGGAAACAGACAATTAGGGCTGTGGCTACACGGCTGGACCAGCCAATCAGGGCCCAGCTGGCCCATATAAAAAGGAAGATGCAGGCCAGAGCAAGGGTGTTTGCTGCAGGAAGCCCAAGGGAGGGGACTGGCTTCCTAGAGGGCTGTAGAGACTAGCACTGTGAACAGGGCTGCTAGGACTTGCAGGCCCAAGGCCCTGGAAGAGGGTGAAGGAGCCAGAAGCAGGAGCCGAAGGTGCTGGGGATGTGGGGAAGTGGTCCAGGGACTTGAGACAGACTGGTGGAGAATGAAAGGAGGGACAGCGGGAAGCTGTTATTTACAGGGTCCCTGGGCTGGGACCCAGAGTAGTGGGTGGGCCTGGGTCCCTTCCTCCCCCCACTTGCTGCTGAAGAAGCAGCCAGGCTATGGACTGCCAAGCTGCTGCAAGGAGCCACTAAACTGTTGCAGAAGGAGGCCCCTGGAAGGGGGAACTCGGATTGTGACACGGCCGGAGGGCTGTGCCATGAAGCAGAGGCAGTGAGGCTGGAACTGCAGTGGGTCTGCAGGTGGAGACAAGGACGGGAGAGCTGCCACCACCCCTGGAGGGCACACCTGCTGACCAGAGCTAATTCCCAAAATGGCCAGCAGGAGGCGTCAGTGTGGTGAGTGACCCTGTGACAGATGGTTTAAAAAAAACAAACTCGAACTAGGGAAAGGTGCTCATTCCCTATTATATTCCCTATTAGATTCATACCTATTAAATTATATTGGACTTTTCCATATGGGGAATGGAAGTCAGGTGCACTGTCAGATTAATACCTGCTTTCAGCTGGGATCACAGTCACGATAATTCCTTAGGCCTCAGTGACTGGGAACCACAGGGAAAGCAGTACCACTGCCAACAAGACATGAATGTGACAAGTAAGAAAAAGAAGCGCGCCCCCCCCCCACCCTTCTCAGTGGCCTGAGCACAGGACTGGGACACAGATACTGATCATTCAGGCTTTGACTCTCCCTGTGACCTTGGGAAAGTCACTTTCCCTCTCTCTGCCTCAGTTAACTCAGCTATAAAATGTGGGTAACACCCCTGACCGAGCTCCCAGGAGGTATTGCCCATTACCTCAAGTTTTAAAGTGCTTTGAAGAGGAAGGGTGCTAGGCCTTATCGTGAGAGATGGGCAGATGGGGAGGGCTGGAGAGGTGCTTAGCACTCAGGCTGTGTTTCTGTGCTGCTATCTAGCCACAGCTGAACTGCGCCTCCGAGGGAGGCAAGCCCAGCAGGTCTGAGCTGGGGATCCTGCTGTAACCTTCGCTATTTATATAATCATCCATTCCACGAGCTGTAAAACTATCTACTGAGAGACACAGCAATGTCCTGAGTAACGTAGTCTGGAGAAACCCACGTCTTTTCTGCAGGAATCAGATTATTTAAAATGGGCAGCAAAACACTCTCCAGAGCTGTCTGGGGAGCTGCTGAGGGATCCATAGCTTGGAATTTCTTCCAGTTCAGTCGCCCATCTGCTCTCTGAATAACCCACGGATGCCAAGTGGCTTCGCTTTCTGTAAGATCCCGTTTTCCTCGCTAATGCAACTCCCTGGGACTATAACAGGGTCACGGGGCCGAGCTCAGTGTCTCCGAGCTGTACCTCTGTGGTCACACCCTGGGCTTTCTCAGCGCTCTGCTGCTCCTCTTTGTCCTTCTCTGCCAAGGCCTCTTGCGAAGTGTTTTCATACAAAGACGGAGGCAAGTCATCCATCCCAAAGACCCTCTCGTAGCTCAGAATGAGAAACTCTACAATCTGGGCCTGGTACCCAGAGTCTACGAGGCACGACATGGAGACATCACACCCTGAGCCGGGCCGGATCAGTGTTGGCCCAAAGATTATCCCCAGGTTGTTGGGAGACATCTTGTTCTCTTCGTATCTCTGAGCCACCCTGGGAAAGGGAAACATCATGGTTAGGGGCTTCCCAGCTCTCAACCCCATTGCAGTGAGTGGGAGGGATGGAATGGGCAGGTAGTGGGGGAGCTGATGGCACCATTTCCTGGCACAGATATACATCCTGACACTGGCAGGAACTGGATGTGTGAGGGAGGGGATGAGGTTCTGGTTTCCAACGCTCAGATTCCACTGTGACCACTGTTCCCTCTAAGCTGTGCACGTGTGCGCGTATACACTGATCCTAAACCCCATGCACACGGCGAAACACCGTGCACACAGAAATTTGCACAGAAGCACAACAATTTGCACAGAAGAAATTTTTTGCACACACAGCCTGTCAAAAATTAGAGGGAACATTGACTGTGACCCAAGAAACTGCTCTGAGCTGAGTGAAAAGTGTAGCTCTAAGAAGATGCTTGGTCAGAGCTGAATGAAAGGAGCTTGGGGACATAGGCCCATGTCTCCCATTGCCCTAATGGGGATTCTGGCTCTGCACCTAGTTTAACTGTAAAGTGCCATCAGTTAAGGAGTGGCCAGACAGCTCATCTGGGACCAGGGCCTTTTTCTTCTCCCTTGTCGGGAGCTGCGAGGATCTCACCTTTCTTCTGAATAGGCTTTTCCCTCATGGCTGTCCCTTTGGGTCTAACCCTGCCCTTTCGCTGGCGAAGGAGGCTACAGACATGTCAGCACTTCAAGCTGAGGGTGTAATTCCCAGCTCTCCTCAAGTTAGTGTGCTAAACACAGAACATGGCTGCGGCAGTAGTGCAAATGGCAGAGGCTAGCTGTACTGAGCCATCGGTGCCAGACTCATCCTCGGGGCGGCTGGCCCCTCCCGCCACTTGTGCTGCTGTGGCTACGTGCTATTTTTAGCATGCTACCTCACAGAGAGCTAGCTCGAGCATGTTTTCTCAAGCTGGAAATTATACCCCAACTCCAAGTGTAGATGTGTTCTAAGAACTTGTTCTGGTACTGACCTGCCATTGTGCCAGATGCTCATCTGCGGAGCAAGATCTCTGCAGCAATCTCTTTGCAGCACTAGCATCTAACAGACCCCCTCCCCATCCAGGTAACACTAATCAGCAAGCCAGCCCCTTGTCCCAATCACCTGTACAGATGTGCAATGAGGTGTCGCAGGGTGTTGTAGTTAGTCCCAGGCAGTTTGCTCAGCAAGTCCTTCATGCTTTGAATGGGATCTGCTGAGAACCCTGAGCTGTCTCTCTTCCCTTCCCCAGGTCTCTGCAGGTCCTTGGCAAGTGCGATTAATTCATCGTAGAGCTCATACAGGAGCACTGGTCCTGACAGCTGTGGTGAGATGAGGGAGATTGTGTTACTGCAGCCTGCCTATTTGATGCTCTGGGGAAAGTCCCATGAAGGACCTTTGCTGGTGTCAGTGGCCCCGCAGTCGTGGCCCCCTTCAGCCACATGTTCCCAGGCTCATACCAACTCTTATCCCCATGATGTGCAAACTAGTGATTGGCTCCCTGATTTCACATGAACTTCTAGTGCCTGCAGAGAAGGCCCAGGCCTCGCCAGAATTGCCTTTCACATGGAATTAATAATTGGGGAAGCTCAGAAATAACCCAGGCCTGCTACTGCTCAGGGAAGCATTGGGTCTCATCTGCCCTTTATCACTGCAAGCCATGAAGCCTGGTGAGGTCAGGAGACTTCCCAGTGACCATCTTAGACAGTCACTCCCATGGCACCACAGAAGGTGAAAGTTAGGAGATTAGTGCCTGGAATTAATCCCTGATTCTACAGTAAACAGACATCAACACATCCCAGTGCCTCAAAAACCCAGCTAAGAGCAAGCCAGGAACAGGGGTTGCCACCCTCCCAGAGATGCACCAGAAACTGAAGCCAGGAGCCTGCAAGTAGCCAGGACCAGAGACTGATCCTGGCTCCTCCTGGGGATTTGCTACCCACCTCCTTCAGGAAATGCTTCAGGACGCCAGTGATGTCATGGGGAGAATGTTCTGAGAGCTCCACCAGCTCCCTCCCATTTTCAAATGCCTGGCAGAGCTTCTCCACCCGGGCCTTGGCCCCACTTATCCGATAGATCCCCTGCATTATTGAAATGGGGAAAGGGCAAGGGATCCTGGTTAGATAATGTGAGAGGAGTGGGGAGGGAAGGGCCAGGAACTAACAGGACAGCTTAATTTCTGCAGCTAAGGCCAAGAAGGGATGTGACATTGTCTCTTTCCCCCTGTGGACAGGCAACAAAGGGTGATATGCGGAGACTTGGTACCCAGCCACCCCCATGATGAGCCATTAGAAATACCAGAGCTAGAGGAAACTAGAGAGAATTTTAATTCATCTGTCTTGATGCCAGGTGACCTGTGCCAACTGCCTGGGCCACCATCAATGGTTCACCAGGAAAACCCCCTTTGTGAAGTGCTTTGAGACAAAAGCTACCAAGTAAGGGCCTGATGTGGTTCCTGTCAAAGTCAAATGGAGCGTAATCCTGGTCCCCAGCAGGAGCAGGACCAGGACCAAGCCCTGTGCTGGACTCAACCCCAGGGCTGCTCACCTGCACTCCGAGGGCACGTGCCTCGATTTCTGAGGTGCATTTCACAACTATGAATGGAACCTCTTCTGGGAAATCCCGCGGGACCTGTGTGAAGTCTATGCCAAAGAGGGGCACTCGGCTGGGCAGCTTCTTGTGGCCACAGGTGATCAGGAGGTTCTCCAGGCACTTCCTGTGGCAGGTCAGGTAGCACTGCAATGGCAGGACGATCTTGCAGTTAGGCACTAAGGACAGTTCAGCAAGGGGAAAGTGTCCAGAAGCTGCGGAAAGTGTCTCCCCCTGGGGCACATCACGGGCTCTCCCTTCTCCTGTTCCCTCCATTCCCTGTTCTACACCTCTCTGCAGAAGCGCATCATTGGGAGATACTTCCCCTTTGCCTCCCTTTCCTCCGCTGTTATGGCAGAGCAGCCTGGGGTAAGAGACAGGGAGATGGTCATGCACTGAATTGGGCCCATTCACACAGTTTTGCAGCGTGGACATGCCTGCAGTGAGATACCTTGCACAGGGGCCAGGGAGAGCTGGTTATCTACAGTCCAGAGTGTTCTGAGCTTTCTCACCTCTTCACACTCGGTGCCACTGACCATAAAGGTTTCACACTCCCTGCACTTGGACGGACCCCGCAATTTCCGCAGCCGGTGGGTCTGTGCTGCACTTGACAGAGAGATGTTCTTAAACTGACACTGGGATGATCCATTTTCTGGTGCAGCAACCATGTAAATAACAAGAAGACATTACAAAAAGTCATTCATGCCATCTAGAAATGCAAAAGAATTCGCAGCCCATTTCTCTAGACAGCTGGGCAGGTCTCTTGTCGTGCTATCTATTGGGGATGATAAGGGGTGCTTAACATAATGACTGATGGTTATTGGCTTAACTGGAGGGGGCCTGAAATAGAATTTGGGACATTGCTGCCAGATGTAAGTGAGCAGCAGTAGTATAGCTCTACTGAGGTTCAGGGCTGGAATACCATGGGGGGTTGTGGATTGGGAGGGGCATCAACAGAGCTGCTGTGGGGAGCCCAGGTTTAGAATAGCAGGGGCCTGTGGTTTTGGATTGAGGAGCATCAGCAGAGCTGTGTATGTTGGGTGGGGAGCCCTGAGCTGGAATAGCAATCGGGGGGGGCTGCAGGTCCAAATTGAGGGGCATCAGCAGAGCTGTATGGGGGTCCAGAACTGGAATAGCAGGGGGGCTGCAGGTTGGGATTTACATGCATTGACAGGACTGTGTATGGAAAGCTCCCTTTCATAAACATAACAGAATGGGGAAGCACAAGGGACGCAGGATGCTCTCCTGCTGTTTCATTTTATCAGTCATGTAGGTTTGTTTATTGCTCACCATTTTCATACGTTTGAGATGAATCTCTCTCTTCAAAATCATCCGAGGAGGACATGGTGCCTGTGGATGAAGCTTTTAGCAACATCCTGCTTTGGTGCCCTGGAGACAAGGAGGAAGGTTTTACATTATACAAAATACAAGATGTACTTTATTTACGTGACAGGTTTCAGAGTGGTAGCTGTGTTAGTCTGTATCAGCAGAAAGAACGAGGAGTACTTGTGGCACCTTAGAGACTAACAAATTTATTTGAGCATAAGCTGTTGTGGGCTAAAGCCTACTTCATCAGATGCATGCAGTGGAAAATACAGTAGGAAGAGATATACACAGAGAACATGGAAAAAATGGGGGTTGCCATACCAACTCTTAACAAGACCAACTGATTAAGGTTGGCTATTATCATCAGGAGAAAAAAAACTTTTGTAGTGATAATCAGGATGGCCCATTTCAAACAGTTGACAAGAAGGTGTGAGTAACAGTAGGGGGAAAATTAGCAAGGGGAAATAGTTTTTAGTTAGTGTAATGACTCATCCACTCCCAGTCTTTATTCAAGCCTAATTTAATGGTGTCCAGTTTGCAGTTTAATTCCAGTTCTGCTGTTTCGCATTGGAGTCTTTTTTTGAAGTTTTATTGTTGAATAATTGTGACTTGTAGGTCTGTAACTGAGTGTCCAGGGAGGCTGAAGTGTTCTCCGACTGGTTTTTGAATGTTATAATCCTTGACGTCTGATTTGTGTCCATTTATTCTTTTGCGTAGAGATTGTCCGGTTTGGCCAATGTACATGGCAGAGGGGCATTGCTGGCATATATCACACTGGTAGACGTGTAGGTGAACAAGTCTCTGATAGTGTGGCTGATGTGATTAGATCCAATGATGGTGTCCCTTGAATAGATATGTGTACAAAGTTGGCAACGGGCTTTGCTGCAAGGATAGGTTCCTGGATTAGTGTTTTTGTTGTGTGGTGTGTGGTTGCTGGCGAGTATTTGCTTCAAGTTAGGGGGCTGTCTGTCAGCGAGCACTGGCCTGTCTCCCAAGATCTATGAGAGTGAGGGATCGTCCTCTTGAAGGATGGAGTCCTCGCTTACAGACAGCCCCCCAACCTGAAGCAAATACTCACCAGCAACCACACAACAAAAACACTAACCCAGGAACCTATCCTTGCAGCAAAGCCTGTTGCCATCATGTGCCAGCAATGCCCTTTTGCCATGTACATTGGCCAAACTGGACAGTCTCTACGCAAAAGAATAAATGGAGACAAATCAGACGTCAAGAAATAGAACATTCAAAAACCAGTCAGAGAACACTTCAACCTGCCTCTGTGTGTGTGTGTGTCTGTCTATATATATATATATATATATATCTTCTTACTGTATTTTCCACTGCATGCTTCTGATGAAGTGGGCTTTAGCCCACAAAAGCTTATGCTCAAATAAATTTGTTGGTCTCTAAGGTGCCACAAGTACTCCTCATTCTTTCTTTTATTTATGTGTTGCACATTATAGAAAAAATAAAGCTCCAAATCACATTTAATTTCTGTTGAAGTTTTTTTGTTAGTATGAATATGAAAGTGCCATTCTTCTCACCTGGGCTAGAGGTGGGAGAGTCCAGGGAGCGGGATTCGCAACTCCCACCCAGGCTTTCTGTGTCACTGTAGAAGGATTTGTTTACACCTGTAAAAGGTGAAGTAAAAAAGACAGATCATCTCAACACACTGACTAATGTCTCAGCAGCAGTTTCTAAATGTACAATCTCATCTGCTGGGGTCTTTACTCTTACTGACAATGCTTCAAAACAACTGACCTTTCTGCTAATATCTTTTAAAACAGAAACACAGGCACGATGAGAGCCTGGTAATCCAAAGAGCAATTTGGAGGCATTTTTGCTGAATCATGCCATGCTTTTTAAAGACCTTTAGGAAATGTCCTTTTGTGCCAGAAAAGTTTAATGACAATTATTTTCTACCGTAGTGAGATGATTTCCAAAATGTCTTTGAGAGAAATTTTAAGATGGTGAAATGGGGTGTTAAATGTGCAATGAAAGGCGATGATCTGTGGAAGGAGCATGTAAAACTTGAAAATATAATATACCACTCAGGGGACTGAACTGAAGGAATAACAAGAGAAGGCTTACTGGCTGCACTGCCTGTCACAGCCCACTCTAAGGTGGCTTGCATACAGAGTATAGTCAAGCATGAAATCAAACATGAGGTTATAAAAGTGATTCATAGATATTTAGGTCAGAAGGGACCATTATGATCATCTAGTCTGACCTCCTGCACAACACAGGCCACAGAATCTCACCCACTACTCCTGTGAAAAACCTCTCACCTATGTCTGAGCTACTGAAGTCCTCAAATCGTGGTTTAAAGACTTCAAGGAGTGGAGAATCCTCCAGCAAGCGACCCGTGCCCCATGCTCCAGAGGAAGGCGAAAAACCTCCAGGGCCTCTTCCAATCTGCCCTGGAGGAAAATTCCTTTCCGACCCCAAATATGGCGATCAGCTAAACCCTGAGCATATGGGCAAGATTCACCAGCCAGATACAAGTAAAGCGGTCTGATGCTGCAAGTAAAGGGGTCTGAGGGTACACTGGATGTCCCCAGTCCCCAAACTGCCAGAAAATCCATAAATGTTTTCACAGTACAGAGAAACAACAAAGTTTCAGAAAAAAAATCTCCATTTCAGGTCACACACCAGGAGATGGACAAGAGCTTCCAAGGCATTCAGGCCATGAACCAGCTTGTTTGTACCTTTATTAAAATGCTGTAAGGCTTATGTACCATGCAAATAGACTACATCTGCCTTATCCATGACAGCATCTCCTGGTTAAAGCTCAGAATGACTTTCACAGCCTTTTTTTTTTTTTTTTTTTTTTTTTTTTGGAACATACCTGTTGTCTAAGATGCCTGTGGATGGGGAGTGAATGAAACCTGACACTTTGTGAGATAAAAGTAAAATTTTCTGATTCAATCAGGGAACAAATTTTCATGACCCTGAATCCCTTTCCATAAAATGGCAGCAGCCAAACCAGACACAGTTCCAGTCTGGAGAAAGCCCTGGGCTCTGACTCCTATTAGGTTATTAATAACCTAACCTCTCCTTGCTACGCTTGGCTACATACATATAGGAATCAAGCAGCAGTGACACAACAGAGAGTTAACTTTTCCTTGTTAAATTAAACCCACTTTGTTCACTGTTTGTGGAAAACTGCTTTCCTGATGCATCTTCTGCAGATGTGCTCAGATCAGCGGCCGAGGATGAGATGCAGGAGTATTGCACTGCATTCTTTTTTCTGCCACTAGGGGGAGACCTGAGACTGAAATATACAGAGAAACAAGTTTCAGAGTAGCAGCCTAGTTAGTCTGTATTCGCAAAAAGAACAGGAGGACTTGTGGCACCTTAGAGACTAACAAATTTATTTGAGCATAAGCTTTTGTGAGCTACAGCTCACTGCATCGGATGGATTCAGTGGAGGCTTATGCTCAAATACATTTGTTAGTCTCTAAGGTGCCACAAGTCCTCCTTTTCTTTTTACAGAGATGAGGAAATATTTTTTATTCAGTCAACTTCATTTTGTGAAAGAGACAAGCTTTTGAACAACACAGACTTATTCAGGTCTGGGACCAACATGACTACAACAATGCTTCAAATGAAATACACAAGCAGGGGGCATTTTGTGTTTTGTTTTTTAAAATGTCTTTAATTAGTTCAAATATTATTGCCCCATAGATGTACATGGTGCTTTAGAGCCATATAAGGGGACCAGGTCCTGGCCTCCGGGAGTTTGCAGGTATTTGTAGGCTGGACTTTTCAAAGAAGCCTAGGGCAAGTGCACACCAGATTGACAGTCAATACTAAGAACATAAGAATGGCTATGCTGGGTCAGAACAATGGTCCATCTAGCCCAGTACCTATCTTCTGACAGTGGCTGGTGGCAGATGCTTGTGAGGGAATGAACAGAACAAGGCAATTATTGAGTGATCTATCCCCTGTTGTCCAGTCCCAGCTTCTGGCAGTCAGAGGTTTAGGGACACCAGAGCATGGACTTGGATCCCTGACAATCTTGGCTAATAGCCATAGATGGACCTATCCTCCATGAACTCATCTAATTCTGTTTTGAACCTAGTTATACTCTTGGCTTCCACACTATCCCCTGGCAATGAGTTCTGCAGGTCAACTGTGCATTGTGTGAAGAAATACTTCCTTATGTTTGTTATAAACCTGTTGCCCATTAATTTCAATATAACTAAGTTTAATATAATTTCCCATATATTTTCTGTCTACAGGAAGTATATAAAGATGGGTAGTTTGGAAATCAAACATCACACATATGAGATAATGAGGATCAATACATTAAACAAGTGGGAGAAATAACTCCTGACTTGGGACAGACAGCTGGGCCAAGTTATCCTTGTGCAGCCTCTAACACTTACTGATCATCACAAGGAAAGCAAATGATCTCTGGGAGTCTGTTCTCTGCTAATGTTAATGGAAGCTATGCAGAGACCTCAAGGAGAGAACAGACCCTTCTGGACTTTGGCTTGTGGTACTTCTCAAAGTGATTAGCTAGCCCATTCCATGTCTTCTCAGCATTAATAACCCTGCAGCATCACAAGTGACTTTATAGTGTAAAATGTTTTGAATGAGTCTTTTTATTCAGCTTATTATACATTTCAAGCCCTGAAGTCACCAGCTCTGGTTCTACATTTCTTTACCTCCGCCCTGCAGGAATAAATGCTTCAAATTCAAACACCTCCATGGCGACCTCTTTCTTCTGCAACTTCTGAATGAATTCCAGATATTTCTCACCCACTTTGTAGGGCTTGCAGTACTCAGTCATGTTCTCGTACCCCACTGGAATCTTCTCTGCCTGAGTCTGCTGCAACTTGAACATCCTCAAGGTGACCTTATGGAAATCCCAAAAAGCATGAAACACCCCTAGGCCTAGGTGACCCTCTTTCTCTTGAATCTCAGGTGTGTCCCCCAGGCTCTCAGTTCAGTTTGTGAACAAGGCTCCTGCACGGGCCCCACAGTTACCCACGCTTTCCTGCTTATTGATATATCTGCCTAGCATTTTAGTTTCACTTTATTAATGAAATTACACAAAGAATTGCATTTAATTTAAATAAACCTGCATATAAGCCCATTAGCCAGTCAAAACACAGACCCCTACCCCATATCCAGCTGTTCTAGGAACTGTACTTCAGTCATGGTCAGGTGAAGCTGGTGAGGGCTCCTCGGGGCTGGTTTAACCTTTTGTGGGCCCTCCATGGGGCAATGGAGCATGGCGCAGTGGGGGTCGGTCCCCGGAGCGACGGGCCAGCCAGGGGCCGTTGGGCATGGCATGGCAGGGGTGGCCCTGCTCTGCCCAGGCCAGTGAGAGGGCCCAATTTACAAACCAGCAGTTGCCAGATGCACAATGGCCTGCCCGGCTCTGTGCTGCCAGCGTGCCCCTTCCCCTCGGGGGTGGGCCCATGCCATGCCACACAGCCTCCCCGCCGCCCCTGATTCCCTATGGCCAGAACCCCCCAGACTCAGGGGCTGGTGGGTCTCAGGGCACAGTGCAAGCAGAGCAGGCTGGGGCCCGTTCTGAACATGGGCCCGGCTCTATGGCATCACTGGCGCCATTGTAAACCAGGCACTGGGGCTCCTCCGGGCAAGCCAAGAGAGGACTTCACCTCCTCTATGCTGAATCTTATACAGGACGAGCTTTGCTCACTGGCTCTGAGCCTGCTCTCTAGCCTCTGTGTTTGTCTCCACATCATCTGTCACCAGATTCAGCCTTGTCCCACAGACTCCCCTGGTAGACTAGGAGATTTGTGGTCACTATAGCTATGTATGTGACCACTGATCCTTGCAAAGTCAGCACTAAAGCGATGCTCAGGATGTGATCTGGGTTCCAATTGCTTGAGAACCATCACATTAATTATCTGTATAGTAGAGAAAGATCAGGTGGCTCTGTCCTGAATGATGTCTTCCCTGTGACTGGGGCAAGTGGCACAGCAGTGTCATACTCACCCGTGTCAGCACCTCATCTCCTTGGTAAATGAGTTTCCGGATATGGGAGACAATTCTCTCCCGCACCTTTTCCAGCTCCTGCCGACGAGAGTTGGCATCACTGATGCACGTCTTGTAAGAAACTTCTGTTTCCTGAACCTGGGTGCAGCAAAATAAAGAATGAAGAAGCAGCAATGCCAGGCTGGGAACCCTGGAAATCACAAGCAGGCAACCACAGTGCAGCCAGGAGTGGGGGTGACATGTGATAACGCAGAACACAAAGGGAGATGAGCTGGATGGGGCTATCGGCTTGTTTGTTAAGCATTTATATTAAGTCTTAGTGCTGATTTTCAATACTTTTGTTGATACATTTTAAAAAATCAAAGATTGGACAAACATTTTTGTGAAAAATTTAAAATTTTAGTAAGGCTGCAAACTCTCCATAAGGCTAGTGAATTCAAAACCCATCTGTGTCACTGGAGCATTCTGCGTTGCTCTGCAGCACATTCAGTTGTAATGCTAGGTGTTCAGCCTACAGGGCTATCTAGCCCAGCGTGGTAAAGCCACTGAGCATTGAATATTCCTCTTTACATGAGGAACAAGCTACTTCAGGGTCCCAAACTCTTCTGGGCACAGGTGCCTTTGTGGGTGCCAAAAATGGGAAAGAGCAGAGGGTATCCAAAATGATTAAAGGCTGAAAACTCAAGACCTAGCCCTGCTCAACCCCACATCCCAGCAGCAAAGGATGAACCTGGTAGCCTCATAATATTTTACTTCGTGCACAATATTTCAAGTGGCTTCTAGTTCGTTGAGTCTGTTCCCCAGTTATCTGTATAAGAGAGAAGTGATATAAGCCCAGGTTTCAGAGTAGCAGCCGTGTTAGTCTCTATTTGCAAAAAGGAAAAGGAGTCCTTGTGGCACCTTAGAGTCTAACCAATTTATTTGAGCATAAGCTTTCGTGAGCTACAGCTCACTTCATCGGATGCATCACCTTCAATTGTGCCTCCTCACGAGTGCGGCGACGTTTCTCCAGCTGCTTGTTGGCGCTGCCAGGGTGGGTTGCTGCTATGCCCTGGTACTCATCTTCTGCCTTGGCACTCAGCAGCTTGGCTTTCTCCAACTCCTCGCAGCGTTGTATGTAGTGCAGGCGGGACTTGCGTAAGGATGACAGTGAATCATTCTGGAATCCGAGAAGGAGGGCATTTAGGGCACATCGTCAGGCTGGAAAGAGACTGGGACCACAAGTCTGCCAGTCATAAAAGCATCTGTTTCTTGGGTGCCGAGTGTCACTTACTCTAAGGCCACTGCTACCCAGTGTCAGACTGTGGAGAGGACTCTATGCAAGTATCACTTACAAGACCAAGGAGTAGGACTAGAACTCAGCATCTCCTGGCTCACTGCTCCTGACCACACTGCCCTGACTCATCATCATCCTCACTGCACACCTCCAACTAATTATTTACATATTAATGATGACTGTCATTAGGCTTTAGAGCATGTACCCCATTGAGATGAATGGGTATCTCTACACTGCAATTAGCCACCCGCGGCTGGCCCATGCCAGTTGACTAAGGATCACAGGGCTTAGCCTAAGGGGATGTTTAATTGCAGTGTAGATGTTAGGGCTCAAACTGCAACCCAAGCTCTGGGACCCTCCCACCTTGCAGAGCAGTGTAGGGCAGGGTAAAAGGTTCCCAATAAGGCTGCTGTTAGCACTTCTCCCTATGTGCTCTGAGAGGCCCTGTGTTCTCAGTGTTCTGGGCCTGTAGCTGTCAAGATGGCCTGGATCTCTCACCATTTTCCACCTCTTGGTCTCTTACCATTCTTTTCTGTTCCTTTAGCCATTGATCTTTGAATTCTTTCCGCCACTTCTCAATTTCATTCCTCTTGGCTGTGAGAGGCTGCAAGGGAATAAAGGTGCAGGTGAAAATAGCTTAGCTATACTTTAGCTCAGCCAGAAGCTATTGGGCTTGATGCAGACACCACTGAGAACCCTATGTTAGACAGGAAGTCACACGAAATGGTCACAATGGTCTCTTCTGGCCTTAACATTTCTGAGCCCCAAACGTCACCCCTCACCTTGTGTTACAAAGGCTGGAGCTGTTTAAGGATCAGTGTCAGGATGCTAACCCTACCCCTCTACTGCTGCAGCCTCTTTTCATACACACACAGTAAAGGGTTACATTAAACCAAGTCACTTCATCTCATCAAGATTGCAAGAGGGGAAAGTCTGAAGCATCTGCCCTGCCTCGGCCTGAGTAACTGGGCAAACTAGTGGGGAGGCAGAAAAATGCCTTCCGGGTCACTCAGAGTATGTCTACACTGGAATTAGACACCCATGGCTGGCCCAGGCCACCTGACTTGAGCTTCAGGGGCTTGGGCTGTGGGGCTGTTTAACTGTGGTGTACATTTTCCGGCTGGGGCTCCAGCCTGAGCCTGGACGTCTACAATGCAACTAAACAGCCCCATAGCTTGAGCCCCACAAGCCCAAGTCAGTGGGCACAGGCCAGCTGTGGATGTTTAACTGCAGTGTAGACATACCCCGAGCTGCTCTGCAGCTACCACTGCAGCCTAAAGCTAGACTAGGTTTCAGACTGTGTGTGTCTCTCTCTCCCTCCCTCGCACACACACATGCACACCATTGAGAGGAACAATGGAGTAGGTACAGATCCTCCCAGCCCATTTAGCTCCCAATAAACTGTTACACACAGATATGCCAGGAACCCCTGCAGAGTGGCGCTCCATGCTATAGCATGTGATCCCCCTGCACAGGTCCTGGCATCCTGCCAGTTCAGCAGAGCAGAAACACTCTTCACAGGCATGGAAGAATGGGTAGGATGAGCCACAGCAAGGTTCTGCTCTGAAAAGGGACTGTGTAAAGGCCCTGTGTTTGTTGCCTCCCAGCAACTCCAGATGAAATGTGTGCAATTCTCTAGTAAGAAGGAATCACAGATTCCACCGGGCCCCTGAGAGGCAAGCTGGGGTCTTTCTGGCTCTCACTGTCACTGTTGACCCGAGACAGCTGAGGTACCATATGGATGCTGGTCATGAGAAGGTGGAGAGAGACATGGTTTGAGAACAGCACCAGCTCTGGCATCTGAGGCTATGACATCAGAAACCAAAACTCCCAGAATGCTGCTCTGTTGGGAAGTAACTTCCCTTTCCCAGAAGCTGGTTGTGGACTTCCTTCCCGTTTCTCTCAGTCAAATCAGAGAGAGCATCTAGCTCCCAAAAGATTAATGGGCCCGCCCTTGAACTACCCTGGCTGCTGCCTTTGGCTAACCAGTGAGATTAAACTGTCTGACCTAAGCAGGAAATACAGTACCTGGCAGTATTCTCTCAGCTGCAAAGCCCCTGCAGTCTCAATGGCTAAACTCCCAATCTTTATGTCATGTTCCAGGACCATGGTGTAGAGCAGCTGGAGTGGCATGCAGACCTGGAGAGGCAGAGAGTGTGCATCATATATACCAGGTAGCCACAACAGCTTCTCCAGGTTAAAGAGCTTTTGCTTATTATGAACTGAAATGGTTGTCCATGTTGATTACAGCTATAACAAACACACACTGCACATCACAAAGCAGCATCAAAGGGAGTATTTATTCTCTGTTCCACTCCTTTGACATATTACGAATGCATCCCTTTGTCTACTGCATAGAACAATCTTTGTTCCCTTTATAACCGTATGGAAGAAAAAGGGAATTGTCCCAGCTCTGACAGCTTTATTAACTATGACAGTTAATGCTAGACAGAACTTTTGGAAGGAATATAAAACTTCCTGCTTCAGGACTTAAACCAATCTCTAACTATTAGGAGTTAGGATGAACTTTCATAGGAGGCAGATTACCCACAGCTGCCTACTGTGTAGTTTCTTGCACCTTCCCCTGAGGCTTCTGGTATTGGCCACTGGCAGAGATGGGATACTGGGCGAGATGGATAATGGGTCTAATCCAGTCTGGGAATTCCCATGTTCTTATGTTATGTTGGTATTTAGAATATCCTTAATGCCCTTGCTTAGACTTGTACCCAGCAAATTACTGAACTTCTTTGCAGCATTGTACTTTTAACAAATGGGATATCATGTCCTGTAGGCTTCAGCATGATTCAAAACAGAGCTGATTTAGCTCCATGAGTGATGTATACACAGCGGCACAATAAACCCTCTTGTACAGTGAAAGCAATCCAAGAAGGAAAATCCAAAAGAAATTATACCTGTTGCTTAATGGTATATCGGCCTGATTCTGCAATCTTCACAATGCTTTTGGCAAACTCTATTTCTGTGAAAGGGAAGAACAGGTTAGTGTCTAGATCTTCAGTGGCAGGGGGATGTCTCCCAAGAACAGAGGTATTGCTCAGCCAGTATGTGAATTAGCATCATCTTAAAGGAGGTTTTAGGACTAGAAGAATTTATAGCCCGGCCTTTTCTGCTAAGAAACGATTCTGCATTTTAATATCTGGTTCAGACCCAAGTTAGAAGAGCAACCTTTCACCTGTTCCTTGTTAGCTTATTTGAATCCACTGCTGCCTGCAGTAACCCCCCTGCTGGCTCTGCAGAGAAACACCAAGCTATGCTGGAAGTGGCCCACCTTGATTGTTATGCACATTGTGGGGAGAGTGGTCAGTTTGGATGAGCTATTGCCAGCAGGAGAGTGAGTTTGTGTGTGGGGAGGGGGGGGGGTGAGAAAACCTGGATTTGTGCTGGAAATGGCCCACCTTGATTTTCATGCATGTTGTAAGGAGAGTGGTCACTTTGGATAGGCTATTACCAGCAGGAGAGTGAGTTTGTGTGTGTGGTTTTTGGAGGGGGGTGAGGGGGTGAGAGAACCTGGATTTCTGCAGGAAATGGCCCACCTTGATTATCATACACATTGTGAAAAGAGTGGTCACTTTGGATGGGCTATTACCAGCAAGAGAGTGAGTTTGTCTGTGGGGGGCGGAGGGTGAGAAAACCTGGATTTGTGCTGGAAATGGCCCATCTTGATGATCACTTTAGATAAGCTATTACCAGCAGGAGAGTGGGGTGGGAGGAGGTATTGTTTCATGGTGTCTGTGTATATAATAATGATATTCTGCAATTTCCACAGTATGCATCCGATGAAGTGAGCTGTAGCTCACGAAAGCTCATGCTCAAATAAATTGGTTAGTCTCTAAGGTGCCACAAGTACTCCTTTTCTTTTTGCGAATACAGACTAACACGGCTGTTACTCTGAAGCAAGCTATGAGAGTACAAGGTCTTAAAGCTGGCCCTAGTTCACCCTTATGCAATGAGAGAATTTGGTACCATAAGTGGAAGTAGTGGAGAGATTATGGATTCCGCTAACGGGACTCACCATAATTCAGGCGTTTATCAATCCAGCTCAGCAGTTCTTTGACATATTTACACCACGTTTTGGCATATTCAAGTGCTGCATCAACACCACCTTCGCATTTTATCAGCATCTCATCAGCCTCCTCAACTGCAAAAATAAAACCAGACTCAGAAGGGCTTCAGAGGCTCCCCCAGGGTGAATCTCTCTGATATTTTGGCTTGTGCCATCTTCACATAACAACAGGTCATAGAAGAGATCTTTCATGGAACAACAAGGCTATACAAGCCTATTTCACAGCAATCGCCAATCTCACACCAACTCCCCAGCACAGCCATATGAGTTTTAGGCAATTTAGATACATTTTATTGGGGACCAAATGCATTTAAAATAGAACTTTTATTAAGTTTATTTTTTGTAAATTAGAGGCCAGGACCCATTGTGTGATGATAATGGGAGTGACGAATTGCAGTTATGCTCCCTCTCCGCTCCTTGAGGATGCTGAGACCGACTCACAGCACTGAAGTCAGCAATTCTGACAGAACTTCAAGCCAAAAGTTGTCATCACACAGATTAGAAAATGGCTTCTCTTCAATGTAAGATTCTCATGAGGGGAGACGTGGTTTTATATGGGACTTTATGATGCCAGTGATGAATACAGAACTGATGAGTCTATGAAAAGTGAGCAACAACAGCATTTCAAATACAGTAACTGATTTTTATTATTGGGAAAATATTTATTGTACTAAAAATTGACAGGCAGCTATAGAAATATAGAGAATTAATGTTTCAGTGCTCAAAAGTCAAAGTCAGTGTACGAAGGTAGGCTGTTAGTGGGATAACAGGTGAAAATGTGTAAACAAGGGGCTCAGAGGGGGTATGATGGGTATTCACCCCACACTTACCTGGAAAGGGTTAATATAGATTGAGAATGGGACTAATTAACCCAACAGGCTGCAGCTGAGAGGAATCAAGTGGCAAAGTAATCCCCTGACTGCATGAGGCAGCCCATATGAGGAAGAAGGAGCAGGGTTGGGATAAAGACAAGTAGCCCACAGTTACTCCCTGGGAGTAGGCAGTTGGGAGGCTGGCAAACTCAGAGAGAGGGAAGGTAGGAAGGAGAAGGTTCAGGAAAAGGTAGTAAGGTCTGTGAGGGAATAGACTTTAGCTGCTGAGCTAGAACCCAGAGAAGAGGGTGGGCCTGGTTCCCCTACCAGCCACTGAGGGAGGGGCAGTGGAAGGGAAGACTGCTGGTGAGAAGGGACTTTGATACACAAGCCTGAAAGGGACTGGCTGGAGGGCTGAGTCATGAAGAGGCAACTCCTGGAGCAAGAGAGAGGCTACAGACCAGCCAGAGAGGATGGAGAGATGATGTGCAAGTGCAGAAAGGGGTGCTGGCCTTGCAGAGCTAATTCCCAGAGTGTCCAAGAGGAGGTGCCATCCTGGTGGTGAGTAGAGCACCTCATCTCAACGGTTTATAGGGAGCAATGTGAATACTGAGCTTTAGAGCCCCAAATGGACACACATGACTATATTCATCTCTGCTGGAATCTGCCATGGCCATATAAGGTAATGGCAACCAGGGGACATCTGAATTGTACATTCTTGTTCATAGGCGGGGAACAAGAGCCAATGACAGAAAATGGATCAACTATTCTTGAGTCATCTATATGACTTTGCTTTACTTTGCTTCTCTTAAATTACCTGTGATTTTCATCTGCACCTGCCCCTCCAAATTGCTTTTGCTCTTGTAGAAATTTTCATCCACCTATGGGAAAAAAAAAGAAAATTATTATCCAGATGTTTAGAGGAATTTACTAAGAGCTGGTCTTAGAGTTGTCATCTTCTTTCCTGGGAAGTTTTATGTAGTGAGGAAGGTGGCCAAAGACTTGACAGAGGGCTAGTGGCATAATATAAAACTCCACAATTTACAGGAATGTGGGAACTGTGACAGGGTGTGCACACCCCGCACTGGGACTGCAGGGGTTAATTCCTCTCTTTAGGCTGAGGAGGCCTCGCCCCTGCTGGGCATGTGCAGACCAGGTATAAAAGGGAGCAACCCAATTAATTTGGGGCTGACTGCTGGAGAGGAAGGAGGTGTTCTGCAGACTCCTGCTGAAGAACTGCCGGCACGTCATGATGCGGAGGCCAGCCAGATGGCAGCGACACCCCCCCCTGCCCTCCCAGGCTCCAGATGCCACAGAGGGAGGAGAGACTGGGGGAACCCTGAGACTCCAAGCCGCAGAGAAGTGGGTAGGAAGTAACCCAGGGAGGTGGTCGGAGACCCAGAGACTAGCTCAGCGTGTTTTGGCTGGATCCCTGCCGAGCTGGTGGTGGGCAACCCTGCCACCGACAGGGCCCTGGGTTGGGACCCGGTGGAGAGGGAAGGCCCGGGTCTCCCTATCCTGGCCGCCGCCCACCCTGGAGCGGTGGCCTGGCTCACCACCCCTACCGATTACGAGGGCCGCTCTACTAACTCGGGCAGCTAGGCTGCACAGCCCTGATTGCAAGGGCAGGTAGAGTGACTTTGGTTGTTAGGCCACATTACTCCAAGACCCAGAGGGGTCGTGCAGAGTTGCCCATGGGCCTATAACGACCCATGCCCCATCCCAAAAGGGGATGGGGCGTGCATGATCCGTGACAGGGACAAATAAGCTTCTAACCCTGTTAGCTCTGGAGAAAAGCCTGAAAACATGAGTGCAGCCTAAAGGCTCAAAATCTGAAGGCAAATAAAAAACCCCAAGTCTATTTTCAAAAATCTCTTGGTTTTCATAGATTTGTAGAAATTAGGGCTAGAAGGGAACATTGGATCTAGTCTGACTCTCTATATGGCATTAAATTTCACTAAGCCACTAATTTGCAGCGACTAAAGCAATTTTGAGCTTTTAAGCAAATCTCATGGATTTTTGCTGCCAGATTCATGATTTCTGGGCACTTTGGGTTGACAGTACTGCCGTCTTGTCCACCTTTTTGCATAGCATAGGTCCTAGAACTTTACCCAGTGATTCCTGGCATGGAGGAAATTACGTTTTTTTTAATCAGCAAGAGTGAATCCAAACTGCATGCATTTGAAAATTCCATGAAGTATTATTTGTTCTTTAGCCCCCAAAATAAAATTAGCCACGCTTCTCACTTTCTATTCTGTACAGGTTCTTCTAGCACAGTGGTGGGCAACCTGCGGCCCATCAGGATAATCTGCTGGTGGGCTGGGAGACGGTTTATTTACATCGACCATCCGCAGGCACAGCCCCCCACAGCTCCCAGTGGCCGGGAACAGTAAAGCGCAGTCACTGGGAGCTGCGGGTGGCCATGTCTGCAGACGGTCGATGTAAACAAACTGTCTTGCGGCCTGCCAGCAGATTACTATGACGGGCCACAGGTTGCCCGCCACTGTTCTAACACCATCACTGTATCTGTGCACCTAGCATCTCTCTCTCCTTTGGTAAGAATTCTAACCAAAAAACAACTTCATTTCCCTTGCTAGAATAAATGTTACTTAATCTCTGTTGAAAAGAGAAAAGGAGTACTTGTGGCACCTTAGAGACTAACCAATTTATTTGAGCATGAGCTTTCGTGAAGTGAGCTGTAGCTCACGAAAGCTCATGCTCAAATAAATTGGTTAGTCTCTAAGGTGCCACAAGTACTCCTTTTCTTTTTGCGAATGCAGACTAACACGGCTGTTACTCTGAAATCTATTGAAAAGGGCTCTCTTCTTTTCGCTTACCGGAAGCATCTCGCTCTCTGGGATCAAGTCTGTGGTGTCCGTGCTGTCTGTGTCATCAATGAACATGTCAACTGTCCTGTAAAGTAAATAAACTGATTAAATAATAAAGACTTAAAGCTATTGGAAGCTGCAAAATGCAGGATTAGAACCATGGCACTTAATTTATTGCTGAGCCCATCTCTTCTGGGGTCTAAAAGGCAGAATATGACTGAGAGAGGTCAATCTGTAACCAGCTGGTTTTTGACCTGGCTTAGTCCAAATTATTATTTAAGAATCTAACCAGAAATGATCATTGTAGCCTTTAGCAGAGTTAGGGGATCCATGTCTCAGCTGAAGGTAGTTATTAGAAAGAGATGCCCAAATTCTGCTCTGTTAAACCCATTTAACCTCAATTACTTCATTGGGTTTCGTGGATATAACTGAGACCAAGCTTATGGAGCATACACAAAGGAGGGTTTATAGTGCAACTATAGCTATTGCATACCCAGCTGAAGCCATCGGTGGGTGTCTGCGCCTATCCCAGAGTTTTAACTAGAGCAACAGAACAAATATACCCAGCAGAATGAGCTCTCCACCTTTTATCTGTTTGAATTTTAATGGAACTGTTGTTCTTATAAACCCCACCATTTAATATGCTACAAAGCAATAGAGATTACCTAAATAAACCCTTCTCTGCCATTTTATCTGCTTTTATTTCATGTGAGTTTTTCTTTTACAAATTAAATAATTTTATTGGAGATGGTGCACTGTAGTGGGCAAACATAAAACACTTGAGAGAAGACAGACATGTCCTTCACTGTTTGATTATATAATATAGGGCCAAGTGTGGAATTTACACTAGTGAGCACTGACTCTCATAAATAGCCCCATTCACTTCAAGTGATCACCATCACAAGGGAGGATTCCACAATCTCGCTCAGAATGTGTGTGGATTAAGGCTGAAAGGCAAGATCTTCAGAGCAGAGATTGTCATTAGCTCTGGACAGCACCTAGCACAATGGGACCCTGAATCAGGTTGGCCTCTAGGTGCTACTACGATATACATATTAAATGACTACAACAACAATGGGCCAGACTCTGCTGTCGCTGGTGTAAATCCAGAGCTCCCTGAAAACATCCTCTCTAGTAAGGTGCTGCAAAGTTCAGAAGAAAGGAAGGTGATTGACTAGCTTAGGAAGCCTGGAAGATAGTAAAGTAAATCCAAGTTATAGGCAGAAAATCTCTAACCTAGAGAAAAAGAAGCAGGGAGTGGACTCTGATGATTTTTCTAAACATGAAAAGGGTATTAATAGGCAATGGAGGTAATGAGTCACAAATAATATATACAGTGAATGTGTAAACACTGTAAAAGAAGGAAAGGGAAAAAGCAGATATGAATGGTTAAGGCCCCATGGAACCAGACCCATCCTGTTTGTGTACATACGCATTTCCAAGCGAGATTTCTAAGGCGTCCAGACTCCGGAAAATCTCACTGTACCGCTTCTTGTTTTCAGACCCTTTCACTTGATGGTTGAGACCTGGAGGTAAATAGGAAAGAGAAACAGTTTTGCTAAGAAATCCCAATGGGCCTGATCCAATGTCCACTGAAGTCACTGGGAGCCCTGTGCATTGCAGTGAGCTTTGGATCAGGTCCAATATACAGAGAATGGTGAGGAAAGTAGCAAACCATGGTGGGCTAACAGGAGGGTAATAATGGGAGGCCACAGATGGGAGGAGATAAAATTGTGGGAAAACCAGACATTTTCCAAGGCTGCTTGGGTGACCGAGCCCCTTGGAAACCAGAAGCCAGATCCAGAGCCCACTAATGTAAATAGGAGTCTTTCCACCAGCTCCATTGGGCGAGGGAACAGGCCCAAGATCAGATAGGTAAATTAGCAGGAACTCTCTTGAGATCAGGTTCTGAACTGAAATAGTAGAAGTACTGCGTATTGGTGCTAATGTGCATTGGAGTGCTGTGTGTGAGATGCTTGCACATAGTACCTGTCTGCACGACACTTGGATCAAGTTAGTAATTGGCTTCTACTTTGGAGCTCGAGTCTTGTGTATCAGTTAGTGGTGCATATGATTCGTAACGTGCATTGGCAGAGCTGAGTGTGTATGTAGCACTGCAGATTGGGATCAAGATGCATGGGCAGGGCTGAGTTGTGGAAGTTGTCCATTGCTTGACCAACACATGCTATCCTGTGTTGCAATGTGTTGTGTGTAGTAACCATTTCTCAATACCATACATGCCTATTTCTGGTGATACTCTAGCTGCTGAAATATTATATCTGCTGTATTTCATGACAAGCATTCATAACAGCAATAAATTCCTGCCACTGATCTTCCAAAGGCCTGAGTAAATTGCACAAACACAAGGGTGGTTGTGAGCACATGTGTTCTATGCAGGATGTACAGTAGGCAAATTTTGCTTCCTACTCAATACATTCAGTTAGGACTATGGACAGAAACTAGACTTGTCCTACTGCAGAAAAGCAAGGGCATTTTTTAAAATAGAGAACTAGGCATATTTGGTATAAACAGAAGTGAACTTCACTCTTCTTTTTTTTGGTCCCCCTGACATTCCAGGAAACAGGATGTGGTTGACCTAAATCAAGAGTTGCTTCACTTGTAGCTGAGAGGTGCAGTCAGTGAGCAAGCACTTGCAAATGTCACTTAATGGTGCTTGATGGAAAAGTCAGTGTCTTTTCTTGTTAATCTGACTACAGTACAACTGGTCTGTGTCACAGCTGAAATATGCAGATTTTCAAGTCAGGTTTTTATTAGAAGGTTGGCTGCTCTGGCAGCTCCTCAGTGAGGAGTGGACTGTGGAACCCATACACAGCCCACATAGTAAGGTCCATTGCACAGCCACACTGCCCCTGGGGAGTCCAGGGAGTGGGGAATTCTGCCTATCTGAACTCCCCAGTGTGCAGGAAGAAGGCACCTGCTGTTATGCCCCTCCAGAGGTGCTGTATACTCCCCACTGCAAGCCAGCCTTTTCCCTCAGGCTGATACAAAAGGAGGTGAGTGAGAGGAAAGGAACAGGACATGACCCCCCTTTAAGGTGGCCTGTGCCTGCAAGATCATAGATAGAGTACACCTATTCTCACAAACTTTCTTTAAATTTGAAGCAGAATTGTCTGGCAGGAAGTGAGGAGGCTGTGAAGGTTCTGGACAGAAGCTTTACAGCAAAGCAGAGAAAGACAGAGCAGCTTTAGAGATAATCTTGCTTCCATATTCTAAGAAAGCTCCTGGGTCAGGTGAAAGTGACTCTGTGTCTGTCACGCTGTGTCAGAGGCCAACTCATTTTAAAAAAGCATCATTAAGAGTAAAGGAAAAAGGCCAGTGCAGCCCACCCCAAGCCTATCCATTTGATGGGCCATGGAACACCCTGGGTTAAAGGAGCATGGCCAGTTTCCAAGCTGCAACGAAGTTCAAGACAGTGCAGGCACCTCTTCTATGGAATGGAGCACAAAGATGGGAACGTCTATACCTTATTTGCCTTTGCTGAGCAAGAAACTGAGATTAATGGTGACATCATTCTTCAAAAGTCTGAGCATTTCATCCCAACAGGGAATGTAACCCAGGAGTGGGTCCGCTTTTACCAAAGGCCAGGAGGAAGTGTAGAGGTCATTTGGACTTGCCTGCCAGCCTCATGAGAGAAATTAGAGCTGATTAAAATTACCATTGATGCTAATACACCATTGTAAATTGTATCCTATTGCTTGCCCAGTTACCTCTCAGTGGTCCCACATCCAGCCTGTGACTTCCATGTCACAAGAGAGGAACTCTCCAAAGGTGAAAAGTCTGATCACCTATAGCAAACCTATTGTGGCCCTGCAAGTACAGTTGGGTTACATGTTGGCAAGGATACATGAGTAACACCAGGGCCTCCCATAAAATGCCAGGAGTGAGCCCGAATGTCAGTGAGTGGCCCCAACAGAGAGCGGGACCTAAAATGCAAGGTAGAATCATGTTACTCTTGCAGAATGACCAGAAAGACACAACCGAAAGAGTCTAATTTACATTGCTTCATCTGTCCCACCTTGGGAATTGTGAACTAGACCACTTCAAAGAGAAGGGGCACATCTATCTCACAGTCATTGACTGTTTTTTTTGGTTTTTTTTTTTTAGATTTGTAGAAATTCTGCTCCTCACTAGACCCACAACTCAATTGGTCATAAGAGCATAAGAATAGCAATACTGGGTCAGAACAACAGTCCATCTAGCCCCGTATTCTGTCTTCTGACAGCGGCCAATGCCAGCTGCTTCAGAGGGTGAGAACAGAACAGGGCAATTTTATCAAGTGATCCATCCACTATCATCCAGTCATCACTTCTACCAGTCAGAGGTTTAGGGACACCCAGAGCAAGCGGTTGTATCCATGACCCTCTTGACTAATTGATAGACCTATCCTCCATCAACTTATCTAGTTCATTTCTGAACCCAGTTATACTTTTTAGCCTTTACAATATCCCCTGGCAATGAATTCCACAGGTTGACTTTGTGTCATGTGAAGAACTACTTCCTTATGTTTGCTTTAAACCTGCTGCCTATTAATTTAATTGGGTGACCTCTGGTTCATGTGGTATGTGAAAGTGAATAAGTGTTCTTTACCCTTTCTCCACATGAGTTTATAGACCCCTTAGTTGTCTCTTTTCCAAGTTGAACAGTCCATTTTTTAATCTCTTCATATGGATGCTCTGTCATATGCCTAATCATTTTTGTTGCCCTTTTCTGTACTTTCCAGTTCTAATAACCTTTTTGAGATGGAGTGACCAGAACTGCATGCAGTATTCAAGGTGTGGGCGTACCACAGATTTATCCATTTCCTAATGTTTCCTAACATTGTTAGCTTTTTCTTTTGTGTGCAGCACATCGAGCAGATGTTTTTCAGAGAACTATCCTTGATGATTCCAGGATCTTTCCATGACTGGTAATAACTAATTTAGACTCCATTTTGTATACACTACTGGGATTGTTTTCTAGTGTGCCTTACTTTGCAATTAACACTGAATTTCATCTGCCATTTTCTTGCCCAGTCACGAGATCCCTTGTAACTCATTGCAGTCTGTTTAAGATTTAACTATCTTGAGTAATTTTGTATAGTCTGCAAACTTTGCCACCTCACTGTTTACCCCTTTTTCTACATCGAGTATGTTGAACAGCACTGACCCCAGTACAGATCCTTGGAGGACCCCACTGTTTACCTTTCAAGTGGGCAAATTGACCATTTATGCCTAACCTTTGTTTCCTATCTTTTAACCTGTTAATGAGCCGAGAGGACCTTCCCTCTTATCCCATGACTGCCTACTCTGCTTAAAAGTCTTTGGTGACTGGACCTCAAAGGCTTTCTCAAAGTCCAAGTACACTATATCCAATGGTTTCAGAGTAGCAGCCATGTTAGTCTGTATCCGCAAAAAGAAAAGGAGTACTTGTGGCACCTTAGAGACTAACAAATTTATTTAAGCATAAGCTTTCGTGAGCTACAGCTCACTTCATCAGATGCATGCAGTGGAAAATACTGTCTTTTCCACTGCATGCATCCGATGAAGTGAGCTGTAGCTCACGAAAGCTTATGCTCAAATAAATTTATTAGTCTCTAAGGTGCCACAAGTACTCCTCCTTTTCTTATATCCAATGGATCACCCTCATCTACATGTTTGTTGACACCCTAAAAATTCTAATAGATTGAGGCATGATTTCCCTTTGCAAAAGCTGTGGTGACTCTTGCCCAACATATTTCTACTGCTATACTCTTGTTCAAGCATGGAATTTCTATTCATAGAGATTCTCTGGTACTGTTTAGATTTAAGATTTTTATTATATTTGACTCTATGCTTTCTTTCAAAAATAGTGCCACTCCCCCATCAGTGCAACCTACTCTCAGTCCTATATATTTTGTACCATGGTATTACCGTGTCCCATTGTTTATCATTCCACCAAGTTTCTGTGATGCCTGTTGTAGCAATATCTTCATTTTAAGACCAGGCACTCAAGTTCACCCATCTTAGTATTTAGACTTCTTGCATTTGTATACAAGCACTTATAACATTTGTCATATTTAGTTGTCTGCTTTCATGTGACATAATTGAAGGGTACTCATTTTTGGTTGATTGTATCATCTTACTTCCAACTGCACTTTATGAACTTCTATCCTCTCCTTTTTACTAGGATATTCAGTATTCCCTTTAATAAATCCTCCACTCAGGGATGTGTCTGTCCAAACCATGTACTTCCTCCGCACTGTCAGCTTTCCTCCAGCCTTTAGTTTTAAAAACCCCTTTGCTGGCATGTAAAATTAAAAAGTTTGTAATCTCGTTCCATTTTGGTTTAGGCTGAGTCCGTGCTTCCTGTATAGCTCCTCCTTTCCCAAAAGATTCCTCAGTTCCTAATAAACCTAAATCCCTCCTCCGAACACCATCTCCTCCAAGCATTGAGATCCTGCAATTCTGCCTGTTTCACTGGGCCCCTATGTAGAACTAGAAGCATCAGAGAATACAACCAGAAGTCATAGGCAAGTTAAAAAACCTCTTTTCTGATTTTGGCATTCTGGGAGAAATAGTCACTTCGTAAAGTGAGGCACACATATCTAACAAATCAGCTGAAACTGGAAAAATTAAAGTCACAAGCTGTCTTTAGGAATCTAACTTCCTAACCAATCTTGTTTTCTTTCTTGAGTGGTCACCTTCCCTTCTCCTTTATTTACAGAGTTGTAGAAATAAGATATTGTAAAACAGGAGGAAGTGATTCATCAGGGTATGTGATCTACTTAGCACCAATGGCGACGGGCAAAATGATAGATTATGCTTTTGAAAGTGAGGCTTGATTGAAAGGGAATGTAAAATAGAAATAGCCTCAGTCACTCAGGTTCCTTCATTGTATTTATCATTAAAATTTCAACTTAAAACAGAAAGAAATTGGATTTAAGACGTTTTCCTGTCCTAGCAAATGCCAGCTCTATTAAGCACCCAGCTGTGCAGTCAAAACATACATTCATAGGGATACAGATAGTCCCTTTCTTATCTAGCAAGAACGCCCATCTGTCCTAACCGGCTGTCAGCCTCCAAGTGGCCTTTCAGCACATACAGGTCCAGACAAAACTCTTTACATGCCCAAGAATCTCTGATAAAGGAACGTCATCCCATTTAAACATAAGCTACTTGTATTCACTTTCATGGCTCATCACCGACCATAGTCCGCTGTTGCAAAAAAGGCAAATGTCATTCTGGATGTATTAACAGGAGTGTTATATGTAAGACATGGAAGGTAATCATTCCTTTCTCTTCAGCACTGGTGAGGCCTCAGCTGCAGTGCTGTGTCCAGTTTTGAGAATCACACTTTAAGAAAGATGTGAACAAATTGGAGAGAATCCAGAGGAGAACAAAAATTATAAGAAGCTTAGAAAACGTGACCTATGGGAAAAGGTGGGGAGAATTGGGCATGCTTGGTCTACAGAAAAAGACTGAGGGGACACTGTACAAATCTTATATTTATATGGTTGTTATTAAGAAAACAGTGATCAACCTCCAGGATCAAGGACAGGCTGAGAAGGAATTGGCTTTACAGCAAGGAAGAGTTAGGTTAACTATTATCCTTTCTAACTATAAGGATAATTAAGCACTTGAACAGCTGTCCTAAGGAGGCTGTAGAATCCCCATCATTGTTGGTTTTAAAGAACAGGTTAGATAAACACCTGTTGGGGATGGGTCTAGATATACCTGACCCTTTTTCAGCACAGGGGAATGGACTAGATGACCTCTTGAGGTCTCTTCCAGCCCTACATTTCTATGATAGTTTCTCTCTCGCTATCAAGATGTTGATTCTCACCTTGAATTGCCCCATGGTGCCAGCCTCAATTATTCACTTGTTAAATTTTCACAGTCAGAAAGACTTTGTGCTTTCTCCCATGTTGTCCCTCATGATTTGAAGTAGCTCCTCAGAAACATCTACAAAGCTACCTCATTATACTTCAAATAATTCTTTAAAACTCCTTTACTGTAAGCCTACAAAAAACTTGACAATAGTTAGGCAATGGGTGCATTGAGGCTACTGCCCAATATGGTCTCACTATTTTCTAGCACTTCCATGTCAGTCTGTTTTTATTCACCTTTTGTCTCTTATTGTAACCTCTTTGGGGCAGGGACTTCCTAGTTCTGTGTTTGCAAAGTACTTAGAACAATGGGCCTCATGTCCATTACTGCAACTCCTAGGTACTACATTAATTTGTGTAGCCATAAACTACCTTGAATCTTATGAGAGATCTTAACACTATATAAGTAAACAAACACACTGGTCAGTACCAGAGAAGAGGAATAATTTTTCACAAAGAATACTTGCTCTGGGGAAAAGAATAGTGGGCTAAAGGTGAAACAGGATAAATGTCATTTAGATATTATAATAATAATTAATAATGTGTTGCTCTTCTGTGGCACGTTCCATCTGAGGCCCCCAAACCCCTTCACAAATATTACTTAAGCCCCATAACACTCATGTGAGGCAGGGAAATATTATTATCCCTATTTTATAGATGAGAAAACGGAGACACCACGTGGATGATCAGGGAGTACAGCAGTCTGGTAGCGGAGGGATCATGCTGCAGTGAGGGCCTTCATGGAGAAGTTAAATAAGTTTATGGGCAAGAAAGGTCTTTCATATGTGATACAAAAGGCTGAAGTAGATTTGTGACATCTCTAGCAACCCTATTATCTAGAATATCCTTGCACATTCAGGGTCTGGGAGGGGGTTCTGGTCTGGACAGGGGGTTGGGGTGCAGGGAGGTGAGGGGTTTGGGATGCAGGAGAGGGCTCCGGGTTTGGGTGTGGGGCTCAGGGCTGGGGCAGGGGGTTGGGCACAGGCTTACCACGGGCGGCTCCCTGTCAGTGGCGCAGCGGGGCGAAGGCAGGCTCCCTGCCTGTCCTGGCTCCATGCTGTGCCCCAGAAGCAGCCAGGAGGTCCGGCTCCTAAGCGAGGGGACCAGGAGGCTCTGTGCGCTGCTCTCGCCCATAGGTACCGCCCCCCAGTTCCCATTTGCTGTGGTTCCTGGCTAATAGGAGTGTGGAGCCAGTGCACAGGGCAAGGGCAGCGTATGGAATCCTGTGCCTCTTCCCCCCCGCCCCAGAGCCAGACCTGCTGGCTGCTTCTGGGGCACAGCGGGGTGCCAGGACAGGTAGGGACTAGCCTGCCTTAGAGCTGCAGCACCACTGGACTTTAACGGCCCAGTCGGTGGTGCTGATCGGAGCTGCCAGGGTCCCTTTTCGAGCAGGCTTTCCCAGTCGAAAACCAGACCACTGGCAACCCTAGTCTGCTCCATCGCTACAACAGAGAGTAATTAAACCCTTCCAGCACCAGCTATGCATATTGGTTTACAACATGCAGGATAAAGAAAGGGGACTGCTGTGCAAGGCTAATGCTGGGGCACAGCTGTCCAACTCTCAAGAGCTAGTGTGAGCAAAGGCCTGTCACGCTCCTGGCCTCCATAGATAACTAGACCAAAAGTCATCTGATCTACGTCTACCCTGCAAAAGGCCCATTAGCCTTGTTCTTCATTCACTCTTGTTGCGGGAAAGGCAGGCTCCCCTAGTAGTGGGTGTGCAGAGCAGGGTGGATATTTTTAGAGGGAGTTGTTGTTGCTCTGCAGAATGGCAGAAGCACCACTTCCCTTTCAGCCACTGATACCTCATTTCACAGTAAGTGTATAATTTCAAATCCTAGAACAGCTGACTCTTTGGTTTGGTACCAGCCTTCCAGGGTCTTGGGCTGCTGCAGGAATTCCCAGTGGTGCCTGCTTTCCCTGCTCTTGATACTGATCACAGACTCAAAGAACTATTCTTTCCTACCAGATCACTTCTCCCTTTGGCTGCAATACAGTCTGCAGAGTTGGTCCAAGCACTCCAACTGCACAGGACCTCAGTTCTCAGTCCATGTTCATCTTTTAAGTATTGCTGGGAACTGAATCTGTTCTCCACATAAGGACATATGAATCTCAGGGGCAGTAACTCAAAATCCACTGTCTGCACTGCAGTCTGATCCAAATAAACTAGTCAGAAGCTCTCTCAAGTCTTGCTACTCTCCTCTGTGAAAGCTTCTCTACTTTCTGCAACCTAGACATCTCCTCACACCTCATCCTCCTATTATTAACAGAAAAAGCAGCTCAAGCTGCCAGTTGTGAGAGGGAAGACTGAGCTGAAGTTGGAGAGGTGATAAACAGGGCCCTACACAGTATTATTAAACCTGTGCCCCTATGCTTCCCTGAAGGTGGGCCCCAGCTGGCGCTGCTGACCCCAATGTGTCGAGGGGGCACAGCCACCACCCTTGCCTGTGGATCCCCAGAACCCGCCCCCCACTTGCTGACACAAACCAAGCTTTGTACACAGCAGATGCTGCAGCAGTGGTTCAAGGCAGGCTTCACGCTGTCACGTGGGGGCTGCATCTTGCCAAACCCCAGGGCCCTCCTGCAGCTCCTTGCCACTCCTGGCTCACCACGAGAATTTTGACAGGAACTACCAAGCAGTAATAACAATAATAATACGTGTATGTGTATGTGTGTGTGTGAGTGTGTATGAGAGAGAGAGAGAGAGAGAGAGACTGTATTGGGGGACTGTGACTCATGAGAGGCTCTGTGTGTGTGTGTGTGTGTGTGTGTGTGTGTGTGTTAGGGAAGTGTGAGAGACGGTGACTGCACTGTCACTTTAAGTCCCTCCCTCCTTCCTCTACGCAGCGGGGCTCCCTCTGCCCCTCCCACGGACTCATCTGGAAGTTTTGTTCCTCCTGGCCCTGGCACGGCCCCTGCTGGAGACCGGCACAGGCTGGCAGGGTCCAGGGAGGGACTCCGCTCTGGGCAGTGGTGGGCTGGAGCTAGTGAGGGAGGGGGTGGGGTTGGGGTTGGGGTCGGGGAGAAGTCCACCAGCGCAGCACAGGGGAGGGGCTGTAGAAGAGAGGATTCTAGCTGCGGCCTGCGACAGGAATGGTGCCCCAAATTTTCGGGTTCCCTATGCCGCCATGTATGTTGCGTATGCCTATGGATGGCCCTGGTGATAAAGGTAGCAAGAATAAGCTATCTGCTCAAAGCGCAATGTCTCTCTGTGTGCCTGTGGGACGTGTGTTTTACAGCACAGTGCTTTGCAGATTTCTTGGAAAAGTCAGAACCAAACGGTTTTATAGACACAAGACCATTTCCTATAATCTCCTCCGTATTTCTCACATTCTCCACCTACTTTCGTGTGTGCATCACCCCAAGCAAAAGCACTAAAGCAAATTATACATAGCTGATAGGAAACAGACATCTGGCCAAGTCAAACTTTCTCAGCAAGGGGTGAGATACCTGACACGAGTATAATATAGCAAAAAAAAAAAAAAAAAATTAGACAAAATTTTACTCCAGTTCCAGGAAGGAGACAGCCCTTTTAAGATACCCTTAGGTCCCAAAGCTGTGGGGAGCAGCCACAATGACAGATATGGGTGTAATACAGAGAAATATTGAACAGTTCTGCAGAAATTCAAAAAGCAGCCAACTTGGTCAAAATATAGGTAACACAGCTAATGTGCAGTACCCAGGGTAATGTCAATACTACATCATAATACTCTGCCCTTTACTGAGGTGTTCAAAGTGCTTTATGAATGTTAATGAACTTAGCCACTCAACCCCCAATGAGATCTTCCCTATCAAGGTACCTATATGGCTCCCAGGAACTGTGGTCAGCATAATTATCCCAGTTTTGCAAAGTGGGAAGCTGAGGCACAGAGAGAGGTGACCTGAGACATTCAAGGCGTCACAGAGTCAGCTGCGGATATTGTAATAGAACCCAGGAGTCCTAACTCCCCACCTCCTGCTGCGACCATTAAACCCCGTCTCTTTCCGAAACTATTTGGGCCAGGCTTTCAGTTGCATGGAATGACACTGGGTCACTGGCTAATGTTGAATCAAATACTCGTGACAGACTTGGCATTTCCAGCCTGTTTCCCATCAGGCAGAGCTGCTCCTCTCTAGTTAAAGCATCACACACACACACCCCTCACCCTCAAATCACAACAATCAGCAATACTAGCATGTTATACCACAAAGAGCATTTTTTTTACCCTAAAGATCTCTTCATACTATTTATGGTCAAAAAGTCCCTACAGGCTCAAAATGCTGCTGAAATCTTTAATGGTGGAAATTGAGCACGTGCGCAATAGCCTGTTTGCAAAATAAAAATAAAGTAATTGTTTCACTCTTTTCTCTCTTTCTCCAATTAGCACAGCTTTGTCTCCCTGAATGGGAAGTCACCTGGAGTGTTGCGTTTGGTAAACAAAGCTGGCTTTTTTTTTAGTTAGAAAAAAGCATGTGAAATCTTGAACTGGTTATTTCTGCACTTTTGAGAATAGGAAAATGCCATGTGGCCTGAGGATGTTTATGGTTGACGAAGAGACTCTTAAAAATAGGGGTTATAACAAAAAATGTTTAAAGAGCCTCAACCCAGAAGAGTGGCACTGTGTACTGCAGGAGACACATCCACATTCTCAGAGAGAACACTGGAGCCTGTGACTCCTGGTAATGGAGACTCTGCATTCTTTTCTCTTACAAGAGTTTAGCTTGCACTACAAAGTAACCCACAGCTGCATCTGGAGGCAAGAAAGAGCTGTAGTAAAGCGCATGGAACAGGCCAGGTCTTCATGAAAAGGCAAAGACACAGGAACGTTAGTTTACCATTGAGCTACCACAGCCTGCTAGTCATTTCAAACTGACACAATAGATGGCCCCTATCCCACAGAGCTTACATTATAAACCATTCACAAGGTTATTTCAAATGCCAACACATACCACTTGGTTCAGGGTCTCCCATGACTGGGTCTTCTGTGTTTTGGTCTGAAAGCAGCAGGGTCCCAGTTTACCCAGCTCTGGATCGCAGCCAAGTTGAGTAAAACACAAATCCTTGACCAATTCTGATGTTATCGGGTTAGCCAGAGAGTCCATATGAGTTGTATGCTAAGGGAATTGACAGAGAAGCCCTGGTCTAAGTGCAGCCGCTTTAACCAATCTACTTCCTGCAGACACATTTCCGTGTAAGGAAACTGTGCGCAGTGTACATTTGTTTGATCGTTCAATTTGCATACATTCAGATCTGTCTGCGAACAAAGAAGGGCCCATTTTACAACTCTGTTGGCTTCAGTGCCTACAGCAGCACAAACTCTCACAGCTAACCTTCACTCTCACCCCAGGAAAACATAACTCACAATTCCAAATTCCTGGGGTATATAAGTCTGTGCACATTTATGTGGAACATGTGACTGGTGCTTCTAGGGATGCTAGGTTTTCCCATATTTATAAAATATATTACCATAGATGCACAGAGAATGTGGCCATTGGTTTAAAAGACTCTTCTTAAAATATTTCAGTAGAGCACCATGTAGCAGCACTTACTCCAGAATAATATATTCAGTCATACCAAGAGAAGAGGGATTGGTTTGGGACAGTGGGAGAATAGTAGAAATTGACCAAAACCCCACAATTATCTGAAACTCTTGTTCCACGCTTTGGTGGTTTGGACAAACTGGAACTGAGACACTCCCCCCGGCCCACCCCTCAAGATTTTGGTTTTTCAAAACCCAAACCCGACCAAGGATTTTCGAAATTGAGCTCTGGTTTCCCCAGCTCACCTCTAATATGACTCAAATGCTCCTTGCTTGAGTCAGTATTTGTTAGGGTACATTTACACTGCAAGCTGGGGGTATAATTCCCAGCTCAAAGAGACATACCCACACTAACTCCAGTTGAGCTAGCACACTAAAAATAGTGTAGCCACTATGGCTCAGGTGGCAGGAGGGGCCACCCACCCCAAGTACGTACCTGTCCAAGATGGTAGGCATGTACTTGGAGGAGCTAGCCTCTCCTGCTGCTCATGGCACTTCAGCCATGCTCTGTTTTTAGCATACTTGGTCAATTGGAGCTAGTGTGGGTATGTCTCCTCGAGTTGAGAGTGTAATTCCCAGCTCAAAGTGTAGACATACCCTAAGACCCATGAGGAGGTTTCTCAGATTGAAACCATCTTGAAGACAACTAAACTTTGCTTGAAGTCTTTACATCAGGATTGGATGTCTTCTTAATAGATATGCTGTAGTTCATTAGCAAACTATTGGGCTTAATCCAGGAATCACTTGGTGGAATTTTATGGCCTATGTGATGAGGAGGTCAGATTAGATGATCATAAAGGTCCCTTCTGGCTTAAAACCTATGAATCTCATCCTCAATGTAGAAACACTTATTTGTTTGAAAACCAGTGATACAGGAAATGTAGGACACATTTATTCAAAAACTATGGATTTATCTACATAAAGTGAGTTGTGAACTCTAGGGTTCACTTTACAGTCAAGAGTAAACTTCAGTGGCTTCCACTGCAATTACTGATCATAATATAAAGTGTTTTACAGAAATTCTTATTATAAAAGTCAGGTGAACCAGTCTCATGGCGTAACCATAGGTCTCTCATGCTCGGCAGTGAAACAATTAATTTTCTTTCATTGACTCACAAATAATTAGTTATAAAAGACACAGTTGTTTGCTCTATACAACCAGAGAAAGGCTCTTACCTATAACTTCAGCCTCTGTCAGGTGCCATAGATCACAAACCCAGGTCTGCAGGGTTGGTGAGTGATAGCCATACCTTCACACCACTGCAAAGTTGGACAAGAGAACTGCAGCTAAATATTTCACAACCAGAGGCTACATCTGCTGACTCAGTTGGGTCAGATGACAGCAGACTTACTGGACACCACTTAATTTTACAGCTTCCTATTCTTGCACCATCTTTTGTCTGAGCAACTAGTCTCTTAGGCCTGTTGTTGCCCAGACCCCCTGGAGAACAAACTCCTGCTACCCAAACCAGTCTTCTGACCTGGCTGTACACTATCCTGCCATGCCCAAACCTGGATGTGCCTGCTACCTACGCTAACCAGACTGCCCCTGCACCTTGCATATGCACTGATTACCCTCCTCCCACCAACTAATGGTCCTGGCTGCTGACTTGCTTCACCATGGACTATGAAGCTACCCCTCCATGATCTTTCAGCAAGGCCTGGCTGTTGCCAACCATGTGCATCAACACGTGATCAGCAGCCCTGACCTCAAACGCCACGGCTCTGCTTGCTCACAGCAGGCCATGAGAGCATCCCAGATTCAAATGTGTTTGAATCACAATAATAAATACTCTGTTTTTTAGCTTTCCTCATGAATATGAATTGATAGCTGAATCTCGGAACTCTGGGGTTGTCAGACTAGGGAAATTGAGGGACTTATTACCTGCTCCCATGAGTAATACATGCCAGAACCAATTGCTTCTCAACTTTCCACGGTAGGCAGGATATATGCCACATGTGTGATGAGGTAACCAGACCCGGTGATGAAGTTCAGAGCTGCTCACTTATTTCTATTCATGTGGCTGTTTCTGGGTGGGTATAAAAGGGCATCCTGCAGCTATGAGCATGAACGTTATTGGTTGAGAGCTTTAGGGTAAGTGGTGTTGACAAGTTTCTGTGGTTAAAATGCAGAACTGTGGACACAAAACATTTCATTTCCTTTAACTCATCAGCCTTCTTCCTTGTTCTGACTCAATCTTGTGATCTCTCTCTCATTGGGTTGACTCTTCTAGACCAATACAGTAACTAAATTCCTGGGTGGGAAGCCTGATCCAGAGTCATTGTGACAATGTACAATGCTGGTTGGAAAAGCAGCTGTTGCAGGCACTCCAGAATTTTTGTGGCTTGTGGTTCACAGAAGCCATAAGAAGCATGATTTCCCTTTCACCCCTCTCTGCCAATTGCTATGGAAATACAGTCTGTTAGAATTCTCACTTCAGCTGCATCATTGTTCCTGTGGCAGCCTCTTAACCACAAGTACAGAACCCTGTCTCTCCCACCACATACACTACCCACAGAGAGTCAGGATTACAGCATTGCTGGAGGACTTATGAGAGTTAAGGCCGCGGCAGCATTTCCATCCTAAACACCTACCTTTTATAAACATCTAACCTAAAAAGAAAATTACCTTTTGGGTTGAAATTTTTCAGTCTTATGTGAACATTCTGTGTTCATTATTATACAGGTACACAAATGTCTGTCATATTCCTTTGGGGTTTGGGATTGTTTGTATACTGGTAATAAAAAAAAAAACTAGGTGACATTATGGGTCTGAATCTCCTCACGCGCACACTGGAGATACTGTACTGATTTCAAAGGCATTTCTCCTGGTTTACATCAGTGCAAACAGCAGAAGGAGGAAGAGTATGAAAAGCCAGGTTACAAGTTATGGAAGGACTTGGCTGGATACATCTGTGTTGCTGCTCACCAGCTGTTTAAGCATCATCTGCACAAGATAGGCCTAAACCTCAACATTTGTATTTAGAAACCTTCAGCATCTGGGGTGGTTGAACTGGGGCTCAGGTCCACCTCTAATTTAAATAGCTATTTGCGGGGGTGGTTAATTCATTAAACGAAGCAGTCACACTGAAATCTCCCTCTGCTCAAAAACCTGACCAGAACTAGGTCTCACGGGCACCTTCTATCACTAACGCCAGCACTCCCTTTGGCTCCGCCCCATCTCCTTATATCAGTCAAACATGAAACATCTCCAGACATGTGAAACACAGGATGGAAAGCTTTCCCTGTTTCCCCACATGTACCCTCATGCCCAGATGCCTCACTGAGCCTCACACTCCTGCAGTCCTCCTATGAAAGAAGGGCCTAAATGGCAACTTTGTGTACAAATCAAGGTCTACAAAGCTTGGAGGTGCTAAGAGCTGCAGTGAAGATAAAGGCCCATCTCTATCCTCTATACCCACCCTCATGTGCCCCACAGATCCTTTCCCACATACACAAGATGAAGTATCAGCACATGTAGGTCAAAGAGTTTTCTAGTTCAGTGGTTCTCAACCAGGGGTACTCAGAGGTTTCTAGGGGGTACTCAAATCATCTAGATCAGTGTTTCTCAACCTGGGGGGGGTTGCAGCCCCCAGGGGGTCATGGGATGGGTTATGGGGGATTGCAAGTGCAGGGCTGGCATCAGGGGGTGGCAAACAGGGCTTCAATCATGGGCAGCAGGGCTTGGGCTTCAAACCAGTCTCAAATATCAGATATATAAGTACAATATATATATTCTAATAGATTTATTTTTACATTTATTTTATTGTGAAATTATATGGCAAAGATGAGAAAGTAAGCAATTTTTCAGTAATAGTGTGCTGTAATACTTTTGTATTTTTAGGTCTGATTTTGTAAGCAAGTAGTGTTTAAGTTAGGTGAAACTTGGAGTATGCAAGACAAATCAGACTCCCGAGAGGGATACAGGGGTCTGGAAACATTGAGAACCACTGCTCTAGTTCCTCAGTGGGAACAAAGAAGGCCTTAGACCCTTGGATTCCTATGCTGGTGGCTAGCAGTTCTCCCTCCTCCTTCTGGTGCCCTCACCAATACTCAGCTCTCAGTCACATCTTCTCCAAGCAGGCTGTGGGGGGTTTGTTCTTATTTTCCCTTTTCTCCCTAATGTGGAATTACCTTTGTTTCCTGAACATTTTCTCCTTCTTCTGCCTAAAACCAGCAGCTCAGCTTCAGGATAGCAGCTGCAGTGCAACGCCTCTGCCTGTCTGTGGTGGCAACAGGTTCTGTGCTTATTCAGAACAAATTCCAGAACTAGCGAGTTTTAGACCCATTGTCCAACTTTTCTGATAAACACAGCCAAGGAAAAGAGAAAATAAACCAGTATCCACATGTTCTGTTTCTTTTCTAAGGTCTGGTTTGCTGTTTGGTGGAAGTCTCTTGACTTCAGATTCAGGCCACATACATCAGTGGCTAGAACACAGGACTGAATTATATTTCCAATAAATGTACCACTGACTCACTGTGTGACTACTTAACCGCTGTATGCCTCAGTTTCCCTCTGTTAACTGGGGATAATTATATCTACCCAGCTTTGTAAAGCATTTTGATATTTATAGATAAAAAGTGCTATTGAAGTGTTTTATGTTGCGCAAAGACATTTATAGCAAACAGGGCTGCAATGTAATACAACAGATAAATGTTAATAAATCTTAGGCACTGCAGAGGCTTTAATTCTTAAGAACTTCCTAGGCACTATAGAATCATAGACTTTAAGGTCAGAAGGGACCGTTATGATCATCTAGTCTAACCTCCTGCACAACGCAGGCCACAGAATCTCACCCACCCATTCCTGTAACAAACCTCTAACCTATGTCTGAGCTATTGAAATCCTCAAATTGTGGTTTAAAGACTTCAAGGTGCAGAGAATCCTCCAGCAAGTGACCCGTGCCCCACGCTGCAGAGGAAGGCGAAAAACCCCCCAGGGCCTCTGCCAATCTGCCCTGGAGGAAAATTCCTTCCCAACCCCAAATATGGTGATGAGCTAAACCCTGAGCATATGGGCAAGACTCACCAGCCACTCCATCTGACATCCCATCACAGGTCATTGGGCATATCTACCGCTAATAGATGAAGATCAATTAATTGCCAAAATTAGGCTACCCCATCATATCATCCCTTCCATAAATTTATCAAGCTTAGTCTTGAAGCCAGTTAATGTCTTTTGCCCCCACTGCTTCCCTTGGAAGGCTGTTCCAGAACTTCACTACTCTGATGGTTAGAAATCTTCCTCTAATTTCAAGTCTAAACTTCCTGATGGCCAGTTTATATCCATTTGTTCTTGTGTCCACATTGGTACTGAGCTTAAATAATTCTTCTCCCTCTGTGGTATTTATCCCTCTGACATATTTATAGAGCGCAACATATCTCCCCTCAGCCTTCTTTTGGTTAGGCTAACAAGCCAAGCTCTTTGAGTCTCCTTTCATAAGACAGGTTTTCCATTCCTTGGATCATCCTAGTAGCCCTTCTCTGTACCTGTTCCAGTTTGAATTAATCTTTCTTAAACATGGGAGACCAGAACTGCACACAATATTCCAGATGAGGTCTCACCAGTGCCTTGTCTAATGGTACTAACACCTCCTTATCTCTACTGGAAATACCTCGCCTGATGCATCCCAAGACCGCATTAGCTTTTTTCCCGGCCATATCACATTGGCGGCTCATAGTCATCCTGTGATCAACCAATACTCCGAGGTCCTTCTCCTCCTCTGTTACTTCCAACTGATGCGTCTCCAGTTTATAATAAAAATTCTTGTTATTAATCCCTAAATGCATGACCTTGCACTTTGCACTATTAAATTTCATCCTATTACAAAAGGTTTTCTCTCTCCCCACCCCATGCTTTGTGTGTATAAAAAGATCTTCTATACTTTCCACAGTATGCGTCCGATGAAGTGAGCTGTAGCTCACGAAAGCTTATGCTCAAATAAATTGGTTAGTCTCTAAGGTGCCACAAGTACTCCTTTTCTTTTTGCGAATACAGACTAACATGGCTGTTACTCTGAAACCTGTCACCCTATTACAATTACTCCAGGTTACAAGGTCATCCAGATCTTCCTGTATGATATCCCGGTCCTTCTCTGTATTGGCAATACCTCCCAGCTTTGTGTCATCCGCAAACTTTATTAGCTCATTCCCACTTTTTGTGCCAAGGTCAGTAATAAAAAGATTAAATAAGGTTGGTCTCAAAACTGATCCCTGAGGAACTCCGCTAGTAACCTCCTTCCAGCCTGCCAGTTCACCTTTCAGTGTGCCCCGTTGTAGTCTCACCTTTAACCAGTTCCTTATCCACCTTTCAATTTTCATATTGATCCCCATCTTTTCCAATTTAGCTAATAATTCCCTATGTGGAACCGTATCAAATGTCTTACTGAAATTGAGGTAAATTAGATCCACTGTGTTTCCTTTGTCGAAAAAATCTGTTACCTTCTCAAAGAAGGAGATCAGGTTGGTTTGACATGATATACCTTTTGTAAAACTATGTTGTATTTTGTCCCAATTGCCATTGACCTCAATGTCCTTAACTACTTTCTCCTTCAAAAATTTTTCCAAGACCTTGCATACTACAGATGTCAAATGAACAGGCCTGTAGTTACCCGGATCACTTTTTTTTCCCTTTCTTAAAAATAGGAACTATGTTAGCAATTCTCCAGTAATACGGTACAATCCCTGAGTTTACAGATTCATTAAAAATTTTTGCTAATGGGCTTGCAATTTCATGTGTCAATTCCTTTAATATTCTTGGATGAAGATTATCTGGGCCCCCCGTTTTAGTCCCATTAAGCTGTTCAAGTTTGGCTTCTACCTTGGATGTGGTAATATCTACCTCCATAGCCTCCTTCCCATTTGTTGTCCTGCCATTATCCCTAAGCTCCTCATTAGCCTCATTAAAGACTGAAGCAAAGTATTTGTTTAGATATTGGGCCATGCCTAGATTATCCTTAACCTCCACTCCATCCTCAGTGTTTAGCCGTCCCACTTCTTTCTTTGTTTTCTTCTTATTTATATGGCTATAGAACCTTTTACTATTGGTTTCAATTCCCTTTGCAAGGTCCAACTCTACATGGCTTTTGGCCTTTCTCACTTTATCCCTACATGTTCTGACCTCAATAAGGTAACTTTCCTTGCTAATCCCTCCCATCTTCCACTCCTTGTAGGCTTTCTGCTTTTTCTTAATCACCTCTCTGAGATGCTTACTCATCCAGCTTGGTCTACAACTCCTGCCTATGAATTTTTTCCCCTTTCTTGGGATGCAGACTTCTGATAGTTTCTGCAACTTTGACTTGAAATAATTCCAGGCCTCCTCCGCCTTTAGATCCACAAGTTCTTTAGTCCAATCCACTTCCCTAACTAATTTCCTTAATTTTTTAAAGTTAGCTCTTTTGAAATCAAAAACCCTACTCACAGATCTATTTTTGTTTATCCTTCCATTTGGTTTGAACTAAATTAGTTCATGATCGCTCAAACCAAGGTTGTCCCCTACAACCATTTCTTCTATGAGGTCCTCACTACTCACCAAAACCAAATCTAAAATGGCATCCCCTCTTGTTGGTTCAGCAACTACTTGGTGAAGGAATCCATCAGCTATTGCATCCAGGAAAATCTGAGCCATGTTATTATTACTAGCACTTGTCCTCCAGTCTATATCTAGGAAGTTAAAGTCTCCCATGATCACACAATTCCCATTAGTATTTACTTCATTAAAACATTAAAGAGGTATCTATCCATATCCACATCGGATCCCGGCGGTCTATAGCACACCCCGAGCACTATCTCAGGGGAGGCTCTAGTAGCTTTTTTCCCCAGTGTGATTTTTGCCCAGACAGACTCTGTCTTATCCATTCCATCGCTTCTTATTTCTTTACAGTCTACCTCATCATTGATAGACAATGCTACTCCACTACCTTTGCCTTTATTTCTGTCTTTCCTAAACAGGACATACCCTTCAATACCTGTACTCCAGTCATGACTACTATTTCACCATGTTTCTGTTATCCCTATAATATCTGGTTTCACTTCCTGCACTATAAAAGTTCTTAATATAACAAGGCTGCTTTTAAAACCAATTAAATTCAGTCACGGTGTCTCCATCATACAGTATAAAATAGTGCCTAATAGAAGTTTATATCAAATTTCTTATCTGGATTAAGTGTCATATCCTTCTGACATTTTAAATGTGATTTCCCACACTCAGGTCTCTGAGCTATTCACGCAATTATCTGGATATCAATGCCTCCGACCTCAAATTATTTGGATTATTAGTAAAACTTTCCTTAATCAGAACCCATTGTACCCAATTCAGTCAGTGCCCAATAAGGTCTTAGTGGAAACATCACACCAGAGATCCTGAAATCCCTGATCTCCTCTCCCATCTCAGCCAGTCAGAGGGGAGAGGCCAGTGCTTTGACTCACTCTGCTGCCAACTCATTTCTGCCTTCCACACCTAGCAGTTTCTGCTCACCTCCCAGTTTCAACACGAAACTCAGGATCACTACCAAGTCTTTTCTAAATAAATCACTCTGAGATGTACAAGCCAGTGGGTGCAAAGCCTGAGGAAACTGAACCTTTTCAGAAAGGAAAAACTAATACCACAGATTTATTGGAACCAAGATCATTGCAAGGAGCTGTGGGAGATGTAAGCTATTGAAAGTTTGGGTAAAGTAGTAAATATTTACATTTCGTGTATTTCTGAATTCACATGTCTAGAGCCAGTGGCCATATCTGAGCCCGCTACTGTAGCATTAGAAAAACACAACACACATGGCTGTTGGACATGGAGCCAAACCAGAACCCTGGACCCAAGCACAATGAACTTTGGGGAAGTTTGAAAATTAAATTTGCAATTCAGGCCTATTCCAAATTTCTGCAGGACTCCAAAAGGAGCTGAACTAGGAGCATCAATTCTGAACTGGCAGCTTCAGCTAATTTCCTTTAATTACTAACTTCTGCATGACCTTTACCAAACAGAAGTAGTGAGAGACAGGTGATGAGATAATGAGAACATTATTTCCTTTACAATCCAATTGTTTTCAGTTACTCTTCTAGAGGGGGAAGAGTAGTGTTCCAGGGGAGAGACGGAGGTAGGACAGCATTGAGGAAGGATTGTTTGGCTGCTTGGATTTTATTCTTAGCAAATCTGCAACTCTTAACTATGTAGAAAGAATACAAGGAATATTCCCAAGAGGAATCTAATCCCCATGGGAGGAATTTTTCAGATAGTGGTTCAAATACACCAAAAATAGGGAAGTGTAGTGTAGAACCCAGGAGTCCTGACTCCCAGCCTCATGAGTTTAACCAGTCAGCTTTTCTTACTGTGTTTGTTTTGTTAAAGCACAGAAAGCAGAATCCTGAGCTTTCTTTGGGGAGATGCCCACAAAAAGTAAGTACAGGAATTCTTCAGAAATGGATCAGCTTCTACGTTCACATCAACATACAGGGAGTAATAGAGACTCATACCCCCTAGACATTTAATCTCATAAATTGTCCCTGTCTCTCCCCACAGCCCCCACTTGTGGTTGAAGCAAGATTATATTTTATCCCTAGACCAGAAAGCCTTTTCATTTACACCCAACACTGAGATCTCCTATAAGACAGTTGCTGCATCTCCTTATTGCTTTTTTAATTAACAGCTGTACATTCAGTGACTGCATTAGAAAAAGTTAAGTGCTACATTGCAGAGCAGCCCCTTCTATGTTTCCTATTGACCTTTCCCTTTGGGAAAAGCACCAGCCTTTTTATAAGAACTTTTTTCCCAGCATGCCTTTCAGGGGGTGGGGGAGTGGGAAGCAGGCCTTTTAAATGTGGCAGAGAGGCACCGCTGCTGTGCTAAAGCTGCTGCATCTTCTTTCCTTCCAGATGGGGGTGCATATCCTTAGGTTCGTGGGGAGACAGCATAGCATGTTCTCTTGTACATGTTCCTGAATTGCATTTACGGTTTTAAACTAGGAAAACACTGGGTTCTTCATTTTCAAACAAATTTACTTTTGCTAGCAGAGTGCAAGGATAAAAAAAATTTGCCTGAAATACAATGCTGTTCTTAAGTAGGGTCTCACTATTCCCCTGTGGTATGGAAGGCTGTGGTTTGGGTTCTGTTCCTGTGTGGGGTAGAAATGAGCAGGTGGTAATAATAGCCAAAGCTACCATCATCCAAACTGAACTGAATCAGGCAGGCCGCCAGGATGCAGAATCGTCGGAGCAGGTATGGGCCAGCCTGAGAAGAGTCCCTAATGAGGTCTGCTAGTCACAGCTTGTGGTAGGACCTTCCCTGAGAGGCTCCCCAGCCCTCCGCAAATAAAGTGTTCTAAATTCCTGCTCTAAGAATTCCCAGTCTCTCCTCAGTACTCTTGCTGAACTGGCCTCAGAGTGAAAGAGCTGTAGTTTAGTGGCTTGGGCATGGGACTAAGTACTAAAACTAGCGTGTGATAATCCTGGTTCTGACAATTACTATGTTCCCTCTGTAACCTTGAGCGGGTTACTTCACCTCTCAGGCTCTCTGCTTCCCTACTTATAACGTGGGGATAGTTAGCTACCTCCTCACAGAGGGGTTGTGAGGATTAGCTGTTTAGGAAGCTCTAAGAACAACTGTTTTTATGGAATTGACACTGACAGTGAGGGATTTGCAGGCAGCTGCATCTCACACGTTTTCTTTTCACAAGGAAGAAGCAGAAGAAAATGCAGTTTTTAAAAGAAGAATGGCCATAATGACTGGGCAAGTGTTCCTTGCCCCTACCACAGGAAGGGTTTGTCGGGAGAAAACTTATACTCTGGTGCCTGGGGTCTACTGTGGCTTTGCTATTCGCTTCTAAGCGAGAGGGAGATTGTATTTCTCAAATTGAGTACTCTCTGCTTGCTTTAAGTGACCCAAAGGAGAAATTGAATCCTGAGACCCCTGGAAGGTAACTACTACACACAACAGGAGGATAAAAAAATATTAAGGATTTGTTTCCAATCTCCCAATGCCAGCAAATCCATAACGAAGGTGGACACTTCCTCCTCCATTTACCCCAGTGCTAGGTTATTGCAGGGCTACATCAGTGCCTAAGAGTAATGATGCCATCTACCTCTTCTAATTTTCCATGCACTTTATAAAGATTATTTAATTAAGCGCTGATGGGGGAACAGAGACAGATGTAAAATGACTTGCCTAAAGTTGCACAGCAAGTTAGTGCTGGGAACAGAACCCAGGAGTCCTGACTTCCAGCCAGTCCCTCTAGCAACTAGATGTGAGCTAGAAGTAGAACCTAGGCATCCTGATTACTGTTCCCTGGGTTAACCATTACACCCTGGCACCTCTTTAATAGTGAAAATACAGTCATGTTAGCAACATGTTAGCGTAACAGCCAAGTTAAATAAGGTGCAGATGCCTTGAACAAACTGTACTTCAGAGAAACAAATAAGACATCATCTACTAGCACAGTACGAAAATAAACAGCGGAAACTGGTGGATGCCTTAGGCACTTGCAGATGTGGGAGGAAAAAGAAAGAAGATGCCTCAACTCTGAACTTTCCTGTCTTTATAAGTTTTAGCAGCAGCTTCTTCCCCAAAATGGAACTTTTAATGGGAATAAATATGGACAATTCCTTACTTTCTGCTTCATGACATCTGTCATAACATACATTCTACGCATGACCAGATACCTGCCTCCATATGTGCAGCACCAGTACAATGAGACCCTGATCCTGACCAGAGCTTTTGAGCACTACCCCAGTACAAACAATAACTAACACACACTTCTGACTCTTTCGGGTTGGTGATTTACCATTCACGCTGGTGATGAGGGCTGACGTAGCAAGCTGGATAACTGCACAGTTCAAAGCAGGATACTTGCTCAGGAGGGAAGAGATTGCCTGCAGCAATTCTGCCAATTTAGCTTTAACAGCTCCTGAAACAACAGCTCCTGAAATAAGAATAGTAATAAACAATTCTAAGTAATAGAGGCTATTTATTTTAAAAAAGAAAACATCCACATGATTTAATACTGAGGGATAATTGAAAAAGTGAAAGGGGAAAAAATAGATGACTAGTGTTTCACTACATAATTTCCCCCCCTCCTCCTCCACAGTAAGTATCTCTCTGCCCCCCAGACAGAGCTAAATCCCCTCTTTAGGGGCACTGACACCTTATTGCTCCCACAAACAAGAGAAGCATGCAAAAGAGAAAAGAATTAACATACAAGAGAGAAGCATTTCCCCCATACGTGAAAACCACAATGTACTAGGTGGAATGGAGCCAGGAAGTAGACCCTTGGAACCTGATCCAAATCCAAGGTGTGCCCACACCTCGAATAGTGGGTGCAGTTCTGGTCACCCCATCTCAAAAAGATATATTAGAACTGGAAAAAGTACAGAGAAAGTCAACAAAAATAATAAGGGGGATGGAACAGCTTCTGTACGAGGCGAGATTAAAAAGACTGGGACTGTTCAGCTTAGACAAGAGATGACTAAGGCGGAATATGATAGAGGTCTGTAAAATCATGGATAATGTGGAGAAAATGTATTAAAGTGTTATTTACCCCTTCACATAGCACATGGATCAGAGGTCACCCAATGAAATTAATAGGCAGCAGGTTTAAAACAAATACTTCACAAAACACAGGTTCACTGTATGGAACTTGTTGCCCTGGGATGCTGTGAAGGTCAAAAGTATAACTGGATTAAAAAAAGAACTAGACAAGTTCATGGAGGGTTGGTCCATCAATGGCTGTTAGCCAAGATGGTCAGGGATGCAGCCCCATGCTCTGGGTGTCCCTAAACCTCTAACTGGTAGAAGGTGGGACTGGATGACAGGGGATGAATCACTCAATAGTTGCCCCATTCATTGCCTCTGAAGCATCTGGCACCGGCCACTGTCTGAAGACAGGATACTGGGCTAGGTGAACCATTGGTCTGACCCAGTGTGGCCATTTTTATATTATGTTCTTACATTGAACAGCACAGGTCCTAGCACAGATTCTTGGGGAACCGATTTACCTCTTTCCATTGTGAAAACTGACCGTTTATTCCTACACTTTGTTTCTTTCTTAACCAGTTACTGATTCATAAGAGGACCTTCCCTCTTAAGAATCTTTGGTATAGAACTTTTTCAAAGGCTCTCTGAAAATTCAAGTATGCAATATCAGCTGGATCACACTTGTCCACAAGCTTGTTGACACCCTCAAAGAATTCTACTAGATTGGTGGGGCATGATTCTTGCAAAAGCCATTTTGACTCTTTCCCAACATAACGTGTTCCTTTATGGGTCTGATAATTCTGTTCCTCACTATTGTTTTAACCAATTTGCCTAGTACTGAAGTTAGGCTTACCGGCCTGTAACTGCCAGGCTCACCTCTAGAGCCTTTTTAAAAGTCAGAGTAACTGTCCTTCAGTCATCTGGAACAGGGGCTGATTTAACATACCACAGTTAGTAGTTTTGCAATTTCATATCTGAATTTCTTCATCATTTTTGGGTGATACAATCCTGGTCATGGTGACTTATTACTGTTTAATTTATCAATATGCTCCAAATCCTCCTCTAATGATACCTAAATCTGGGACATTTCCTCAGATCTGTTACCTAAAAAGAACGGCTCAGGTGTGGGAATTTCCCTCACATCCTCTGGCGTGAAGACTGATGCAAAGAATTAATTTAAGTTTCTCCACAATGGCCTTTTCTTCCTTGAGGGCTCCTTTAGTACTTCAATCATCCAGTGGCCCCACTGATTGTTTGGCAGACTTCCTGCTTCTGATATACTTAAATTTTGTTTTGCTGTTAGTTTTTGTGTCTTTTGCTAGTTGCGCTTCCAATTATTTTTTGGCTTTCCTAATTATACTTGATTTGCTAATGTTTATACTCCTTTCTATTTTTCTCCGTGGGGTTTGACTTCCAATTTTTAAAGGATGTCTTTGTCTCCAACCAACTCTTTGCTCTGTTTAGTCATAGTGGCACTTTTTTTGGTCCTCTTACTGTTTGTTTTTTTTAATTTGGAGTATATGTTTAGTCTGAGACTTTATATGGTGTTTTGAAATAGTTTACAAGGCATTTCTCTCTTGTGATTGTTCCTTTTAATTTCCATTTAACGAGCTTCTTTGTTTTTGTGTAGTTTCCCTTTTTAAAATTAAATGCGACTATACTGGGTTTCTTTGATATTTTCCCCAATACGAGGATGTTAAATTTAATTGCATTATGGTTGCTATAACCAAGTGCTTCAGCTATATTCCCCTCTCGGACCAGATCCTGTAGTTCACTGAGGACTAAATCAAGAGTTCCCTCTCCCCTTGTGAGCTCCAGTAGTTGCTCCAAGAAGCAGTCATTAATGGTATCTAGAAATTTTATTTCTGCATCTTATCCTGAGGTGATATGTACCCAGTCAATATGGGGACAGTTGAAATCCCCGATTATTATTGGGTTTTCTCTTTTTTTGTAGCCTCTCTAGTCTTCCTGAGCATTTCACAATCACTGTCACCATCCTGGGCAGGTGGTTGGTAGTAAAATCCTAATGCTATACTCTTATTATTCAAGCATGGAATTTCCATCCGCAGAGTTAAAGTTTGATTCATTTAAGATTTTTTTTACTATATTTGACTCTATGCTTTCTTTCCCATATCATGCCAGTCGTGCACCAAAGTGACCTACTCTGTCCTGTATATTTTGTACCTCATATTACTGTGTCCCATTGATTATCATCGTTCCACCAAGTTTCTATGATGCCTATTATATAAATATCCTTGTCTGATACGAGGGACTCAAGTTCAACATCTTAGTATTTAGACTTCTTGCATTTGTATATATGCATTTATAAAATTTGTCAATATTTAGTTGTCTGCCTTCATGTGATGTAATCAAAGGAGACTCCTTTTCATTTGACTGTTTCTCTTCAGTTCCTACCTCTACTTTATTAACTTCCATCCTCTCTTCTTTACTAGGATATAGAGTATCCCCTATAGTAAATCCTCCTCTAAGGGATGTCTTGTACCACACTGTTTGCTCCTGCACACCTGTCAGCTTTCCCCCATGCTGATGTGATAGGCCATTAAACAAAGACCCACTTTGCCATGTAGCATAAATGTAGATAGGACCCTCCCTGGATACCATCCGTCACTATGCGGGATATAAGTATCGGGGATAGCCATGTTAGTCTGTATCCACAAAAAGAGTTGTAAGGTAACTCCCTTCTCTTCATGTGTCAGTATAATAATTGACCTCCTGAGGTCCCTTCCAACCCTGATATTCTATGATTCTATGAATAATGCCTGCATCTGTAATTTTCACTCCATGCATCTGAAGAAGTGGGTTTTTTACCCACAAAAACTTATGCCCAGATAAATCTGTTAGTCTTTAAGATGCAGGATATAGTTAGACAATGCTGCTGTTAGCAATGCAGGCTAGATTGTCAACATCTGCTTCCTTTCAGTGGGTGTTATTCATTGCAGTCACTAACACTACTGTTTAGAACTGCTGTAAACCAGATTTTTCATCCACCAGTAATTGCAGGTGCCATCTATAGCACTTAGGAGCCTTCGCTTTTCATTTGATGAAGCAACTGGGTTCTTATATGCGGAAGTGCTATAAAAAGTGCCTGCAGTTATTTACAGGTGCAATAAATATGGGTGCAATTAATACAAATAAGAGTACACATTATTAAGTGCCTGCTAAAAAAGGGAAGTAGGCATTGAAAGTCTGGTCTGAAAGGTCTGAGGGTCATCTGACTTCATTGTTTTTTATATGTGGTGTACCAGAGAATGCTGGGTGCTTTACAGAACAAAGATCCTGGGTCCTGTCCAGACCTTTTCAAGTCCAGCCTAGATTTGGTATGATAACTTTTATGCTAGCCTTTCTTGTAAATGAACAAACTTAAATATTAGATATTTACCTTCTCTTTGGAAAAGCTCCCGGAGGCTCTGGAATTTGCCATCGATGTTTCTCAGATGTCCAGTGACATGCTGCAGCTTGTTGGTACACAGGTCCATTTGGCCAATGCAGTTACCAGAGGTAGGTTTCTGGATCGAAGCCCAAACAGCAGTCAGGAACCCAGAGTCATGCTCAGGAGTGAAGTGCCCATTGTCTGGTGATTTGCCTCCGATCTGAATGTAACTGGCATTGTCCTGTACTCCTGTGCGACTCATGGTAATGTCAGAGGTATTAGTAAGCACAAAGGAGAACCTCTTTCTCACAAACCATGTTTTCTGTTACACATTTCTGCAGTCCTACAGACTTCTGCACAGCTTGCTGTTCCTAAAATAAGTAGAAAAAACATTCTGTACAAGGCCTCAAAATTCAATACAAAATGCCTGGAATAACTGAGGGTTTGAGATTAATTCTCAAGAATCATTGCTGTAAGCATTTATTTAAATATAATTTTCTAATTCTGTTGCTGCTGCCTTTTGACGGTCTAGCAAACAAGACTTTAATCACTTCAAATGTGTAGTAAATACCATTATAAAAACTCCTCCTCCTGCATATTTCAGCAAATGGAGACCCAAGTTCAAGTTTTCCTTAGAGAGACTGATATCAAAGTGAAACTCAAATATCCACATGCAGCAGCACTGTGTTTTCATGTGAGGTCTTTTAATTAAAGTCAGATTTTTTAAAAGTAAAAGTATTTGTGTTCTAGGTGCACTGCTAGAATGTTAACGAGGAGTCCAGTGGCACTTTAAAGACTAACAGATTTAATTGTTCGTCTTTAAGGTGCCACCGGACTCCTCGTTGTTTTTGTGGATACAGACTAACACGGCTACCCCTCTGATGCTAGAATGTTATGAATCACCTTCATTCTCCTTCCCTATTTAAGTTGGGGGTAGGGGGAAAACAAAAATGACAACCTGTTTGAAAAACCAATTTGCCGACTGTCCCGCGTTTAAAGGCACCTCACTCTTGGCTGATAAAAATGGAAAATCAAGTAGTTGTCCTGACTCAGTCCTTTGTGCAGCAACAGCTCTTGATGTTTGCAGCCAGTTTTTGAACTCTCCTGATACGCCCCTCAGTCTGAATCCTTTCAGAGGGAACCAGTCCTGGAAGTCTCACTACGTGTTGTCTGTGTGGGATGAGTCTCTCAAACTCCAGACAAGTGTCAGGCTATGTGGATTTTCCACATTCCTGCTGCAAGTTATGAAATCACTCATTTCCCAGAGTATCTATACCATCTATAGGAGCAAACTGATCCTGCTACCACTCTTTCATTAACCCCTTTACTACCTGAAGATCTGCAAACAGCCTTCATAGTAAAAATTATTAGCAAATTGAATTACACAAGCATAACAAGATCTTTTATAAGAAGATTAATGTATAGTTCAAAAAGAAAAATGAGTTATGCAGACAAGCCAGCAGGTGGAGAGTTTGGAAAATGAATTGCTCAGAAATGTATTATTATTGTATTATGGTAGCACCTAGATGCCCCAATAAGCGATTGGGATGCCCTATGTGCACTATACACATATAATAAAAAGTTTAGTTTATATACACATTCACTCATATAATACTCAGTATTTTATATAGTGCTTTTAAACTTAAAACAGTTTACAGACATTAGGAAATCAGTCCTTGCAACACCCGTGATCTGGGTCAGTCAAACAGTATTGTTCTCATTTCATTGATGGAGAAGTGGAGATGCGGAGAAGTTAAGTGACTTGCCCATGGCCACAGATGGAGAGAATATTAGAGCCAGCATTAGAATGCAGGAACTCCCTGCTTCTAATCCTGTGCTCTAGCCACTAATGAGCACTGCCTTTAATAGAGTACTTATATGCCATGTGTGCAGATAATACTAAACTTCTGTAATAATATATTTAAAGTATTCAATGAGCATTTTATAGGGGTACAAAGCATACTCATGTTTATACCTCTTTAGCTTTCTACCTCTCTACTTACTGCTTTTCTCATCAAACTTCTAGATCACTGTACTGTCTTTTAAAAAATGTAGATATCCAGGCTTATTTGTACACAGTGCTAGTCCAGTGTTGAAGGACTTACCCAAATAACACTCCATCTTAGTTGTACAACTATTTCATACAGCATTCTTCATCATTTATATTACCAATAATATAAAAAGCTTGTCAGATGGGTGCATGTTAACTTTGAGTATGTGCCCAGATCCCTGTTGCACCCTCAGTAATTGGTGCTGTTGGGACTTAAGCTTCTTTTTGGCCCACTTTGGAAACACGGATCTAGGCAGCACTGGATCTGACATCTGTATACAGCTGATGACTTCCTTCACAGAGTTTTTGTACCCTTGTTGTCTTTCTGGATCCTGGATAGCTTAACCGAGGTGTCAAGTACAGTTGTTGGATCTTGGCGTCACTTGCAGTCACACTCTTTCCCTGGAAAGCCCCCATTAGCCAAACTTAGCATGAAAGTGTCTTTCCCAGTAACTTGTGTGAGCTGAACCCTAATTATCCTGAGATGACCTCACACAACAACACACATGCTTATGCCCACAAGGCTCAACTACTGTAATCTCATTTTAGCAGGATTTGCAGCCAGGCTTCTCTGCTGTTTCGGAGTGGGTACAGGGTGCAATAGCAAGTTTGCTAAGTAGGTGGAGCATCCACAGTCAATTCTGTAGCTTGGCTGCTGTCTAGACAGTGGCAGGTTGATTTAAAGTTGGCCCTGTGCCTAGGGTTGCCAACAGTCCCTTATTACAAGGGATGTCCCTTATTTTTCGTCTATGTACGACAAAATCGGGAGTTGCCGAATGCTGCAAAAAGCAGCAAGAAATATTCCTAGCAAATGTAGATGAGTTCTTCTTCTTAATAATAATAATGATAATATCAGGAGGAGGGGTGAAGTGCTAAGAAACAGTCCCTTATTTTTGAAATACAGTGTTGACAGTCCTCCAGGCTGTGCCAGAAGGAGTCATTAGTTAAAGTGGCACTGTTCACTTAAATCACACTTCTCTCAGAAAACTGTGCCCCTGCTATTGTCACAAGTAACTCCTCAGAGCCTGTAAGAGAAAAAGGTTAGAGCAAACAAATGATTCTCTTTGTCAGCATGCCAGCACTTTGCCTTTTGTCAGGTTCACTTTTCTTTTGTATAGTTGTTCCATTTCCATTGTATAGTTGTACTTGTGCATTTTTCAAACAGTAACAAAGGAAAGAAACATTGGAAAATATGATTGTAAAACTGCAAAAATTAGCAGAGGGAGTCATGAGTCGGTACAGCACTTGAAAATGTTTTTTACTATTTTTTTAAGCTGACATGAATTCAAGTGGAGAGTGTCCTTTCAATAGCATCACAATGCTTGGAGAATGGGAAGCACTATGGATGCTAATTAGTAGCCATAACACTAATACTGGCAGTCTTTAGATAGGTAGGTGTGGGCTGTGTATAAAACCATTATCCTTTTCCTCCTCCCGTACAGTAATATTTTTGTTTCTTGATTTTTAATTTAGAGGGGTTTAAAATTATATTGGTATAATCACCTGTTGTATTGTTGTACAGTGACCTAAGTAACTTGGTACATTGCTTTATCTGAGACTTGGAGTGGATCAGGAAGTCCAGTATCTCTCATCCCAAAGCTACTTCATCCCAAATGTTTTTATTTTTATCTATTTATTAAGCACCAAAGTGCTGTACAGAACACAGAAAATGTCCCAAAGACAGTGAACTGGAAGCTGAACATATTGTTCTCTCAAGTAACCTTTAATCACACTTTGAAATGGTTTGCTTTTCAGATACATTTTGTGAGATACTCTGACCCTGCTGATGACCAGACAGTTGAGAAATAATAAGATGCAACAGGTCATTTACACAGAATATCAAAACCCACATGATATTCTGTTTCATTATTTTCCTCTTTGTATCCTAGAGTATCAGAAATATAGCAAGTCTACAGATACACTCCTTTTACAGACCAGGCAGGACTTGCATAGTGTTCGAGCTGAGGGTGGCACCCCTTGCAGCCATTCAGTTTACATTTTTCCTCCCCCTTTTCCCTTCTACCTGCCAGCCTTGCTAGGTAAATAGAGGGAGGATTAAAAGAGAAAACAAGTTGAACAGGCTGGTCCTGCCTTATGCCTCTCTCTGTCTTCACTAGAAACACACCTTCTTTCAGTTCTTTCATTTATTCATTCAGGCTATTTAAACTGGCCTGCTGGGCAATTTAAGAATATAAAATCAGGGGACTGAAATGCAAGATTACTGGGTTCTATTCCCTGCTCTTCCATGAGTTTATTGTGGTCAGGTCACTTAGGCCAAAATTTTCAAACACTGATGCCTAAATTTAGGCACCTAAGTTTTTATTTACACAGCTATCTAAGTGGCTTGATTTCCGAGCAGTTGGAGTTATGGGTGCAACCAGATAGCAGGACTGGAGTTGTGTCCATTCTCTCTGCTGACTCAGCTGCTGAAGTCTTGAGTTATCCTATGTATTAAAACTGAGATAATAGGGACTAGGTTATTTATTAGCCTAGCTGTCTAAAGCAATTGCCTACATACAAAACTATTTTAATTCAACCTGGGTAGTTAATGAGTGAGGCCACAGGTAGTAATTTGGAAAGGGGCAGTCAAAGATCCCTCACTGCAGGCTTCCTTGAGACTGTGCCTTGTTAAATCATGGGCTAACTAAAACAGGATTCAGTCCTAGTTGCTCCTGTGGCAAAAAAAGAAAAGTAGTTTCTAATCCCTTATTAGACCCATAGTAATGAAATGCCTCAATTTTGAATGAGGTTCTAGTTAGCACAAAAGAGTAAAAGGAGTTGCCTAAAAGATGCTAAAATGATTGTAAATTGTCAATCATGCCCTCATTTGTGACAGACAGGTATTCAGCAATTGCTACTTACTACCAGTAGATGGCAACACAGATTAGAGACTAAAACTATGGTTTATTTATTATTTCACATAGCCCCATAGGGGTGCATCAGCATCACTGAACATAAAAATCAAACAGTGATGGTGGGGAAAAAATCCATTCAGCAGCACTGAAATTAACATGTTCTAGAACTTTAAACTGCATAATGTTACCAGTGATATGCAAGGTGAATCAGAAACTGTCACTCACACCAGTATCACCTGGGTCCATAACAAGTAAAATGTGTTGGTCAGTTCACCTGTTTCACAGGAAGATTTGGTTCATAGTCCTTTTAGTGGTCTGTGCATAACACATTAATAGCAATCCATATATACACTATTGTTTTTAAAAATTAATATGTCTTCCTCACTTTTTTTGGTGAATTACCAATTGCTTTATTGTGCAGAGCAGTATTTCTGAAAGCCAGTCTGCTGTTCTGTAGTAGTTCATTTTCTGGCTAATTTCTAGGTAAATGAATGGCTGAGATCTCAATGGGAGACTTTCACTAAGGCAGGTTTAGATTCTTGAGGTCAAGAAATCAAAATGTTAGAGCTGATACAGCCAGACTGTCATTAATGTGCTTGCTGCTAACAGAAACTCTCTAGGCAATAAAGGGAAAAAAGAGAGTGTGAGAACAGGAGGAAATGTTCTCTGGGGCACTTCTGTCCAATAATGTCCCCGTTATAATATAAACAGACCTATTATTATATGAATAGATGTCAGTGAGGAAAAGGAAATGCCTATTCTCTCCTGCATGCATCTGATGAAGTGGGCTTTAGCTCACAAAAGCTTATGCTCAAATAAATTTGTTAGTCTCTAAGGTGCCACAAGTACTCCTCGTTCTTTTTGCTGATACAGACTAACATGGCTACCACTCTGAAACCTCTCCTCAGGCTGCATCTTTAATCCTGACATGGCTATCTCATCTCCCCAGCCACATGTTGTTCCCTGTTCAGAATCCTCCAGTTGCCACTGAGATCCTGAGACTTTGTGAAGATACAAATGTCTATACTAACTTGTGCTCCAGTAAAGCTACCCCCTTGAGTCTGGAGAGTTTTGACAGTGAGTCTCTAGGCTCCTGTTTCAGGATAACCAAAAGCCTAGCAAATGTATGTACTGCTGTAACTTCATAATTCCATATCAGGACAGAGCACTTCCTCTTTCTCCTTCTTTTTCCTTGTCTTCTTGTCCAGCTTGTACTTGAGGCGGCGGATGGGATCGGTGATGCTCCTCTTGGCCAAGTCATCAAAGTCCTCTGCCAAGAGAAAGCTCCTGTCAACTAGCTCAGCGGCCTCTTGCCAGCTCTTGAAACAGGCAGTGCCCAAGCACCTGATCTCCTCCACAGCATTCCCAGCAATCACCTCCCCGCTTGGCTTCAGCACCACCACTACAGGTGTGTTGGACACAGCAAACCTCAACTCCAGCTCCCTGGAAATCAACAAGGGAAGAAACCTTAAATCACAAAGCCCAGAGCTCCATGGCAAGCCACTGAAGACATTATATCCCTTCTGCTGGGAAGAGTGCTGGGGAAATCCATGCTGCTGGGGATATCCATGCTGCTGCTGCCCCTCCTGCTACCGCATTGTGGGGCGAGTTTCCAAACCTCCTTTTTAGGTGATTAATTGCATGATGCGTACAGTATCTTCTCTGGGAAGGAAAACACTCCTGACCCTTATGGGCAACATGGGAGTGGGTCTATGAACTGGACGTGAGCTAGAAATCCTGCTTTCTTGTCCTACTTCTCATAATGACTCTGTGTACAGACTTGAGCAGGTCACTTCCCCTCTCTGTGCTAGCAAATGGGGCTAATTTCAATGACCCGCCACACAGAGGGAAGTAAGAACTAAATAGTTAAAATTCATAGGAAGCATTTAAGCTGTAACATGCTCAGGTTTATTGTCAAGTGGGCAGGGAGCATTCGAAATCAACTACCATTTACATTGCTGCTTATTCTGCCACTAATGTGGGTACAATATTTTGCTTTACATGTTTTCTAGTGTCTCACAAGCAGCCCGGTGGGACAATCACTCTGTTGGATCCTTTTAAGAGCAAGAAATAAACAGGCACTGTAAAAGAACACAAAACACTCAGTATCCAGATTGCCAGAAAACACCAATTGTAACAAAGCTTTGACGATCTGGAAATCACAGCACTAGATGAGCCTTTATGGCTCTGACTCCTTAGGAATATATCAAAAAACTGCTTAAAAACAACTATAACAAAACACTTTGTACTTATCTACTTATCTAGCTCCCTGTACATACCTAGCTCACTTCACCCAGGTAACAATGAGCTTTGCAAAATGATAAAGTACAGTATTATCTCCATTTTGCAAAGCAACAAATAGGCAGGAGGGTTGAAAAACTTGGCGAAGACCACACAGCGAGTCAGCGGCAGAGATAAGAATAGAATCAAGGTACTCTGATGTTAAGTCCTTTGGACAATACTGGTTCTCACAGAGAAGAGTTTGTTGTAGACAAACTGCACTGATGCTGATCCAGCTTTATTTATTCCTGCTGTCTATATTTCTCCAAAGCCTCCCTTCTCATTACACCCACTTTGTATTCTTTTCCCTCTCGTACGACTGGAATCTCTCCCCACTCTTTGTTCAAACCACCCTTAAAACTCACTCCTTTCACAAAGATTGCCAATAATAATCCACCAAACAGACTTTTAAAATACATGTGCTACCGTGAATCTGAAACCTCAACCTAGGGACAGCTGGATCTAGCAGTGTGATCTTGGGACTGGGAGTCAGAACTCCTGATTTCTAATTCTGGCTATGCCCCTTTGACTCACTATGTGGCCTTAGACAACTCACTTCCCCTTGCTGAGCTTGTTTCTCCATCTATAATAATGGGGACCCAACTCCTTCTGCAGATAAAGAGTGCTAGATAAGTGCAAAGTACTATGTTATCATCTGTGTGTCTGTTGTGAACTGTTATCTGTGTCTGATTAGATTAAATTATCTGTCTTGTTGGTTTATTAAGATCTTACCTTTTGAACTCATCCTGGAAGGGTAAGAACAGCCATCTTTTGGGCATAGTCTTCAGGAACTTTTCTTGCTTCTCCTCTGTCTCATCCTGAGACACGTATACCAGGACCAGCTGGGAAGCCCTTTCCACATAAAATTCGTCAGTGAGTCTCACAAAGAAATCTTTGAGGACAGGTGAAAACTCCTGGCATCGAGTGCATTCACCAGATCCAAAATACAGCAGCATCACTTTGTTATCCAGTCTCTGGCTAAGTTCACTCTCAGTGTCCACTTCATCACAGTCCTTGTTGTTTGTAATCAGGATCTTCCCGATGAAAAGGGAAACCATGGCTAGCTAAGCCTAGGAGATCAGGCTGATAAAAGGTTAGTTAATAAGTAATTACAACTGATCAATTTGAGACTCTTTTGCAATGAAGGCAGGATTCCATCCCTATGTCTGGGAATTCAGTGTGAGGAAAGATTGCACAGCCTCTTCAGGGAACCTCCACCCTGTAACGTCCCCTCATGAAATTTGTTTGCCTCCAGGAGTTTGTCAGTAAGATCATTCCTTCTACATGCTGTTCCCTTCACAATGCTGTCTGAAAATGCCCCAGTCCTGCTGCTGCTTAGGCTCTGCCTGGGTTTACAGTAAATCCAATAGTCTTCCTGTTGTGCTTCATCTCCCAGCCTATTAATAGTATCTGACACATCAAACTCTGCAAAGGCTTCTTTAATCTTCTTAAACTGTTGACCTGCTCCTGTGGGGCCATTCAGAGCAGCTGCGAAACGATCACAGAAATGCACCAGGATCTGTCATTGGTACAAGCTGTAACAATTCCCTGGTAGGAAAGCAGGATGGGGGGATGGTTGTTGCTAAAGGAAGCAGGAGAGAAGGGGAGCATCTTTACAATCTCTGGTATGCCACTTAGGATATTCTTAAATGAAGATATTCAATGACAACCCTGTGCATTGCTTTTGCGAATCTGATTTCCGTCAACCGTACTTGCATATAACCTCTCTTCAAGAGGACAGAAATATTCTCTATTTAAAAAGAGAAAAAAGAGTTTGGGTCCACTATGCTCATGATCTTTAAAGAGGAATTAGTATTAACATGAAAAACTGTTTTAAGATCTCAAATCAATAACATGCTAGCCTAATAAGTTTATACAATATTGTATATAATAGGTAAGCTCTAGCTGTGTTCAGTGCTATATGATAAGCTTATGCCAAAGATATATGGAGTTCAATACCTCGTAAAATAAAATATTAGAGAATCTGTTTTATATCCACTTGCAAAATCTTGACCTCAGAGTTGTTGCTCTTGCTACTGAGATCACAAACACCTAAAGTAGAGGTGGAACTGCAGAGAAATGTTTGTTTTAGGTGATTATGATATCAGTTGTTCTGGGAGGAAAACAAAGAACCCTAGACTCAAGATTTGGCAGGTAAAAATAACTGATTTTCAAATACTGTTTAATACATACAGTTAGGGCTGTCAAGCGATTAAAGAAACCAATTGTGATTAATCGCACTGTTAAACAATAGAATATCATTTATTTAAATATTGTTGGATGTTTTCCACATTTTCAAATATATTTCAATTTCAACACAGAATACAAAGTGTACAGTGCTCACTTTATTTTTTTACTATAAATATTTCCACTGTAAAAATAGGAAATAGTATTTTTCAATTCACTTAATACAAGTACTGTAGTGCAATCTCTTTATCATGAAAGTTGAACTTACAAATGTAGAATTATGCACAAAAAATAACTGCATTCAAAATAAAACAATGATAAACTTTAGAGCCTACAAGTCCACTCAGTCCTACTTCTTGTTCAGCCAATCGCTCAGACAAGCAAGTGTGTTTACATGTTCAGGAGACAATGCTGCCCGCTTCTTGTTTACGTCACCTGAAAGTGAGAACAAGCGTTCACAGGGCATTGTTGTAGCCGGCATTGCAAGATATTTACATGCCAGATGCGCTAAAGATTCATATGTCCCTTCATGCTTCAACCACCATTCCAGAGGACATGTATCCATGCTGATGATGGGTTCTGCTCAATAACAATCCAAAGCTGGATGTTCATTTTCACCATCCGAGTCAGATGCCAGCAGCAGAATGTTGATTTTCTTTTTTGGTGGTTTGGGTTCTTTAGTTTCTGCATCGGAGTGTTGTTCTTTTAAAAAGCATGCTCCACACCTGGTCCCTCTCACATTTTGGAAGGCATTTCAGATTCTTAAATGTTGGGTCGAATGCTATAGCTATCTCTAGAAATCTCACATTGGTATCTTCTTTGCATGTTGTCAGATCTGCAGTGAAAATGTTCTTAAAATGAACAACATGCTGGGTCATCATCAGAGACTGCTATAACATGGAATATATGGCAGAATGCGGATAAAACACAGAACAGGAGACATACAATTCTCCCCCAAGGAGTTCAGTCACAAATTTAATTAACACATAATTTTTTTTAACAAGCGTCATCAGCATGGAAGCATACCCTCTGGAATGGTGGCCAAAGCATGAACGGGCATACGAAGGGTTAGCATATCTGGCATGTAAATACCTTGCAATGCTGGCTACAACAGTTTGTGGTTGGAACAAAGAAAGCACAATCAATTTTAGCTCTCATCTATATTTCTTTTATGCATAAACCTTTAGATTTTAGATTCTAAAGGATTGGCAACAGCATGATTTGTCAGTAAGATCTGACTTGTATATTGACCTGGGTCTGGGGCTTGGTCCTTTGGGATCCGGAGAACGCTTTTTTTTCTTTTACTGGGGTATTGGTTTTCATTACCATTTATCCCCATAACAGGTGGCACTGGTGGTGATACTGGGAAACTGGAGTGTCTAAGGGAACTGCTTGTACTTATGGTTAGCCAGTGGGGTGAGACCGAAGTCCTCTCTGTTTGGCTGGTTCGGTGTGCCTTAATGGTAAAGGAAACCCAGCCTTGGGCTGTAACTGCCCTGCTCTAAGCAATTTGTCCTGAATTGATACTCTCAGTTGTGTCCCACCAGAGGCAGCATCGTTACAACCATTTTTAAACAAAAAAAGGAAATCCCCCACAGACCAGATTCTGAATGCAATTATATCTGTGTAACTCAGAAGTAAAGTCACTAATTTAGATGGAATTACTCTTCATTTATTCCATTTTGATATCAGAATCTGGTCCTATGAGCTCTGCATATTCATATATTTTGTGTTTGAGAATCAAAGGGAATCAGTGTAGCTCTGGGGGAATCTGATAAGGGGAACACCTAAACTCACAGCCCACAAAATGTTTTAAGCTTTTTTGTTTTCCTGGCTGTAACTCTGTTCTGGATTATTTCAGTCACCTTTGGAAACGGTCCCATTGTTTGCTATGTGCATCACCAGTTTGGGGTGCCCACCAGAAGCGCATGATGCACCTCTGCTCTGCATTAGCTTTGGGCCCTGCCAAATGCCTGTACACAGGCCTGTAGAGCTAGGCCAAGGGGAAGGGCTGCTGCAGTATGTCTGGAGCAAGTGCCATTTCCAGCAGAAAGGCCTGACCCAGGAAAACCAAAAACGCTATCCCAGCTAGCCCCTGTATGGTCCTCCCTCCAGCCCTGCCCACCAGGTTCTCTGTGCTCCTCCTTTCAACCCCTTCTCCCTCCAGCCCCTCTATGCTCCTCCTTCCAGTCCCTCTATCCCAGTGGTCACTGATGGGTCGATCCTAGAGGATCTCCCAGTCGACTGTGATCTCCCGCAGTGCAGCGGGGCTGCTGCTAAGAGAGGCTCCCTGCCTGCCCCGGCCCCACACCGCTCCCTGAAGCAGCCAGTGCAGCCCCGCAGCCGGGGTGACAGGGGTCTCCATCCACACACTGCTCCTGCCTGCAAGCACTGCCCCCGCAGCTCCCATTGGCCGGGAACGGGGAGCTGTGGCCAGTGGGACCTGCGGAGGCAGTGCTTGCAGAGAGGGGTAGTGTGCAGAGCCACGTGCCGTTCCTCCCTCCCCCCAAGGGGTGTATTGGCCCCTTCCAGGAGCGGCGTGTGGATGGGGTAGGCAGGAAGTCAGCCTTAGTGTCAGCCTCCCAGACCCAGCACCCCAAACCAGCCCTGAGCCCCCTCCAGGAGCCAGCACCCCAAACTCCCTCCTGCACCCCAAGCGCTGACCTCCCTCCCAGAGCGAGCACCACCACCTACTCCTGCACCCGAACACTCTGCCCCAGCCCAGAGCCCCCTCCTGCTCTCCAAACCCCTGCCCCAGGCTCAGTCCAGAGCCCCCTCCCACACTGCAAACCCCTTGGTTCCAGCTCAGAGCCTGCACCCCCTCCTCCGCCAGCCTGGTGAAAGTGAGTGAGGGTAGGGGAGAGCAAGTGATGGAGAGAGGGGGTTGGAGCGAGTGTGGAGGGGCTTCAGGGAAGGGGTGGAATAGATTGAGGGTTGCCCTTAAATTCAAAAAGTGATTTTGGGAGTAAAAAGTTGGAGATCACTACTCTAGCCCCTCCCGAAGCTCCTCCCTGCAACCTCTCTATCCCCTACCATGCCAGTTCTCTATGTTCCTCCCTCCAGCCCTTCTATCCCCTCCCCATGCTCCTCCCTCCAACCTCTATCCTCGCCCCTAGCTCTCCATGCTCCTCCCTCAAGCCCTTCTATCCCCCACCACGCCAGCTCTCTATGCTCCTCCCTGCAACCTCTCTATCCCCCACAATGCCAGCTCTCTATGCTCCTCCCTCCAACCGCTCTATCCCTCCCCCGCCAGGTCTCTATGTTCCCTCCTATCCCTCCCCATGCTCCTCCCTCCAACCTCTCTATCCCCTCCTTGCAGCCCCACTAACCCCCACCCCAGGCTCACTATGTTCCCCCCTCCTCTGGCTCTTTGTTTTCCCCTCCAGCTCCTCTGTCCCCTTCCCTCGGCTCTCCATGCTCCTCCTTCCGGCCCCTCTATCCCCATTCTCCTCCCTGAGCTCGCTCGGCCGGCGGCTTTTTCCTGCGGCTCTCTATGTCCCCTCACCAGCCACTCTAGCCGCCCTCTCTATGATCTGGCTGTGCTCCTCCCGGGGCCGCCCTTCGCGGGCGGAGCTCAGGCTGTTTCCGGGGCGGGGCTGCGGCTGGCGCGGGGGCAGAAGGCGCCGGAGTGTGACCAGGCAGCGGGGAGGGGGAGTCGGAGCTCGGCAAAGGTTCGGGTGAGCGCGGTGTCCCCCGGGTTGGGGGCGGCGGGTGGATGTCGGGGGGGAGGGGTGGCTGGCACAGGGCCGGGGATAGAGGTGGCGGGGCTGCCCTGGGGGCGGCGGGTGGATGTCGGGGGGGGGCTGGCACAGGGCCGGGGATAGAGGTGGCGGGGCTGCCCCGGGGCCAGCGGGTGGATGTCGGGGGTGCCGGCACAGGGCCGGGGATAAGGTGGCGGGGCTGCCCGGGGGTGGCGGGTGGATGTCGGGGGGGGGGCTGGCACAGGGCCGGGGATAAGGTGGCGGGGCTGCCCTGGGGGCGGCGGGTGGATGTTAGGGGTGGGCTGGCACAGGGCCGGGGATAAGATGGCGGGGCTGCCCTGGGGGCGGCGGGTGGATGTCGGGGGTGGGCTGGCACAGGGCCGGGGATAAGGTGGCGGGGCTGCCCCGGGGGCGGCGGGTGGATGTCAGGGGTGGGCTGGTACAGGGCCGGGGATAGAGGTGGTGGGGCTGCCCTGGGGGCGGCGGGTGGATGTCGGGGGGGGGGCTGGCACAGGGCCGGGGATAAGGTGGCGGGGCTGCCCGGGGGCGGCGGGTGGATGTCAGGGGTGGGCTGGCACAGGGCCGGGGATAAGGTGGCGGGGCTGCCCCAGGGGTGGCGGGTGGATGTCGGGGGGTGGGCTGGTACAGGGCCGGGGATAGAGGTGGCGGGGCTGCCCCGGGGGTGGCGGGTGGATGTCGGGGGAGCTGGCACAGGGCCGGGGATAGAGGTGGCGGGGCTGCCCCGGGGGCGGCGGGTGGATGTCGGGGGTGGGCTGGCACAGGGCCGGGGATAAGGTGGCAGGGCTGCCCCAGGGGTGGCGGGTGGATGTCAGGGGTGGGCTGGCACAGGGCCGGGGATAGAGGTGGCGGGGGGCGGCGGGTGGATGTCGGGGTGGGCTGGCACAGGGCCGGGGATAGAGGTGGCGGGGCTGCCCTTGGGGGCGGCGGGTGGATGTCAGGGGTGGGCTGGCACAGGGCCGGGGATAAGGTGGCGGGGCTGCCCTGGGGGCGGCGGGTGGATGTCAGGGGTGGGCTGGCACAGGGCCGGGGATAAGGTGGCGGGGCTGCCCTGGGGGCGGCGGGTGGATGTCGGGGTGGGCTGGCACAGGGCCGGGGATAAGGTGGCGGGGCTGCCCCGGGGGCGGCGGGTGGATGTCAGGGGTGGGCTGGTACAGGGCCGGGGATAGAGGTGGTGGGGCTGCCCTGGGGGCGGCGGGTGGATGTCGGGGGTGGGCTGGCACAGGGCCGGGGATAAGGTGGCGGGGCTGCCCCGGGGGCGGCGGGTGGATGTCAGGGGTGGGCTGGCACAGGGCCGGGGATAAGGTGGCGGGGCTGCCCCAGGGGTGGCGGGTGGATGTCGGGGGTGGGCTGGCACAGGGCCGGGGATAGAGGTGGCGGGGCTGCCCCGGGGGTGGCGGGTGGATGTCGGGGGAGCTGGCACAGGGCCGGGGATAGAGGTGGCGGGGCTGCCCCGGGGGCGGCGGGTGGATGTCGGGGGTGGGCTGGCACAGGGCCGGGGATAAGGTGGCAGGGCTGCCCCAGGGGTGGCGGGTGGATGTCAGGGGTGGGCTGGCACAGGGCCGGGGATAGAGGTGGCGGGGGCGGCGGGTGGATGTCGGGGTGGGCTGGCACAGGGCCGGGGATAGAGGTGGCGGGGCTGCCCTTGGGGGCGGCGGGTGGATGTCAGGGGTGGGCTGGCACAGGGCCGGGGATAAGGTGGCGGGGCTGCCCTGGGGGCGGCGGGTGGATGTCAGGGGTGGGCTGGCACAGGGCCGGGGATAAGGTGGCGGGGCTGCCCTGGGGGCGGCGGGTGGATGTCGGGGTGGGCTGGCACAGGGCCGGGGATAAGGTGGCGGGGCTGCCCCAGGGGTGGCGGGTGGATGTCGGGGGTGGGCTGGCACAGGGCCGGGGATAGAGGTGGCGGGGGCGGCGGGTGGATGTCGGGGGTGGGCTGGCACAGGGCCGGGGATAGAGGTGGCGGGGCTGCCCCGGGGGTGGCGGGTGGATGTCGGGTGGGCTGGCACAGGGCCGGGGATAAGGTGGCGGGGCTACCCTTGGGGGCGGCGGGTGGATGTCAGGGGTGGGCTGGCACAGGGCCGGGGATAAGGTGGCGAGGCTGCCCCAGGGGTGGCGGGTGGATGTCGGGGGGGGCTGGCACAGGGCCGGGGATAAGGTGGCGGGGCTGCCCTGGGGGCGGCGGGTGGATGTCGGGGTGGGCTGGCACAGGGCCGGGGATAAGGTGGCGGGGCTGCCCCAGGGGTGGCGGGTGGATGTCGGGGGTGGGCTGGCACAGGGCCGGGGATAGAGGTGGCGGGGCTGCCCCGGGGGTGGCGGGTGGATGTCGGGGGAGCTGGCACAGGGCCGGGGATAGAGGTGGCAGGGCTGCCCCGGGGGTGGCGGGTGGATGTCGGGGGGGGGGGGGCTGGCACAGGGCCGGGGATAAAGTGGCGGGGCTGCCCCGGGGGCGGCGGGTGGATGTCGGGTGGGCTGGCACAGGGCCGGGGATAGAGGTGGCGGGGGCGGCGGGTGGATGTCGGGGGGGGCTGGCACAGGGCCGGGGATAAGGTGGCGGGGCTGCCCCGGGGGCGGCGGGTGGATGTCGGGGGGTGCTGGCACAGGGCCGGGGATAAGGTGGCAGGGCTGTCCTGGGGGCGGCGGGTGGATGTCAGGGGTGGGCTGGCACAGGGCCGGGGATAAGGTGGCGGGGCTGCCCTGGGGGCGGCGGGTGGATGTCGGGGGTGGGCTGGCACAGGGCCGGGGATAAGGTGGCGGGGCTGCCCTGGGGGCGGCGGTTGGATGTCAGGGGTGGGCTGGCACAGGGCCGGGGATAGAGGTGGCGGGGCTGCCCCGGGGCCGGCGGGTGGATGTCGGGGGTGCTGGCACAGGGCTGGGGATAGAGGTGGCGGGGCCACCCCAGGGGCGGCGGGTGGATGTCGGGGGTGGGCTGGCACAGGGCCGGGGATAAGGTGGCGGGGCTGCCCCGGGGGTGGCGGGTGGATGTCGGGGGTGGGCTGGCACAGGGCCGGGGATAAGGTGGCAGGGCTGCCCCAGGGGTGGCGGGTGGATGTCGGGGGGGGCTGGCACAGGGCCGGGGATAAGGTGGCGGGGCTGCCCTGGGGGCGGCGGGTGGATGTCGGGAGTGGGCTGGCACAGGGCCGGGGATAAGGTGGCGGGGCTGCCCTGGGGGCGGCGGGTGGATGTCGGGGGTGGGCTGGCACAGGGCCCGGGATAAGGTGGCGGGGCTGCCCTGGGGGTGGCGGGTGGATGTCGGGGGGGCTGGCGCAGGGCCGGGGATAGAGGTGGCGGGGGCGGCGGGTGGATGTCGGGGGTGGGCTGGCACAAGGCCGGGAATAAGGTGGTGGGGCTGCCCTGGGGGCGGCGGGTACAGGTTTGGGGGTAGAGGTTGTTGGGCTGACCTAGGGACAGTGGGTAAATGTCAGGGGCCTGGGCACTGTAGTTGATACAGTAGTGGGTGGGGGTCGAGATCAGGGAGAAGTGGCAGTTTCTTTAGGGCTGGCTCTGTGGGTCTGGACATGGTGTCCCTGGGTGGGTGGGTGGCTCTGTGGGTCTGGAGGGGTTTGAGTTTGAGGGTTGGGGTTTGGCATGGTCCCTAGGGAATGGAGTATGGGGGTAGGCTCAGTAATCCAACTGACATGATCTTAGGAGGGAAGGTGTGGGAGGGCCCTAATATAGTGGCAGGGTGCATGGATGGGGTTTGAGATTGTGAAGGAGTAGGGCTGGCATGATGTCTAGAGGTATGTGAGATTTGAGGGGTGCTGACATACCCCTTGGGGAGGGGGGATATAACCTGAAGGGGCTGACGCAGTGTTGGATGTGGGGAGGGTTGGGAGGCATAGTTTCTGGGTGTGAAGTCTGAGAGATCCCAGGTGGTGTCTCGGAGAGGGTGGTAAGATGCCTGAACGGTCTAGGGCAGTGACTGGGGTACTTGTGAGGAGTGGACCATACTAGAGATTAGACCAATACCTATGATGGGCAAGAAGCGTCCTGGAATAGTGTAAGCAGCCACGTGAATGTCTGGATGATGTTTCCCATTGGCACTGGAGAGGATTTTTCTCACATGTCCCTCTTACTCTGCCTCATGCAGATGCTGGAAACTTTCCCTGCACCCGCCTGCCCCCCGCCCACCCCGTGGTGGAAATAATGCACATCCCTGCTCCTCATCTGCACTGGGGGATGGGATGGGTGCTACAATAGGATTTTTATACCCCTATTCATGGTACTACAAAAGTTCCTAGTGCTTTTTCACTATAAGGAGGACACTTGCAACTCTGACACTGCTTTCTATCCAATAGCTGGATCACTTGATGATTGCCTGTTCTGTTCATCCACTCTGAAGCACCTGGCATTGGCTACTGTCGGAAGATAGGATACTGGGCTAGATGGGCCATTGGTCTGACCCAGTATGGTCATTCTTACATAAACCCTTGCCATCAATATATAGTGGAAATTCATAAAATCTAAAAAAAAAACTCACAAAAATCCTACCTCAAGCAGAGTTTTTACCTTGAGAAGGGAGAAGTGCGAGAGATTCCATGAAGTCTAATAGGGATTTTGCTGTTGCTATTGACTTCACATGAAAGGTGCTCAGTTACTATGGTAGTGGGTGGCAATATAAAACTCTAAGATAGACATGTTTCTGAGACTCCTTCATCACAAGATGATAGGCACACCAATCCCATCCCAAATTCATTGACTAATAGCATAAGAACATAAGAATGGCCATACTGGGTCAGACCAAAAGTCCATCCAGCCCAGTATCCTGTCTACCGACAGTGGCCAATGCCAGGTGCCCCAGGGGGAGTGAACCTAACAGGTAATGATCAAGTGATCTCTCTCCTGCCATCCATCTCCACCCTCTGACAAACAGGGGCTAGGGACACCATTCCTTACCCATCCTGGCTAATAGCCATTAATGGACGTAATCTCCATGAATGTATCCAGTTCTCTTTTAAACCCTGTTATAGTTCTAGTCTTCACAACCTCCTCAGGCAAGGAGTTCCGCAGGTTGACTGTGTGCTGAGTGAAGAAGAATGTCCTTTTATTTGTTTTAAACCTGCTACCCATTAATTTCATTTAGTGGCCCCTAGTTCTTATATTATGGGAACAAGTAAATAAATTTTCCTTATTCACTTTCTCCACACCACTCATGATTTTATAGACCTCTATTATACCCCCCCTTAGTCTCCTCTTTTCCAAGCTGAAAAGTCCTGGCCTCTTTAATCTCTCCTCATATGGGACCCGTTCCAACCCCGTAATCATTTTAGTTGCCCTTTTCTGAACCTTTTCTAATGCCAGTCTATCTTTTTTGAGATGAGGGGACCACATCTGTACGCAGTATTCAAGATGTGGGTGTTCCATGGATTTATATAATGGCAATAAGATATACTCAGTCTTATTCTCTATCCCTTTTTAAATGAGTCCTAACATCCCGTTTCCTTTTTTGATCACTGCTGCACACTGCGTGGACGTCTTCAGAGGACTATCCACAATGACTCCAAGATCTTTCTCCTGATTAGTTGTAGTTAAATTAGCCCCCATCATATTGTATGTATAGTTGGGGTTATTTTTTCCAATGTGCATTACTTTACATTTATCCACATGAAATTTCATTTGCCATTTTGTTGCCCAGTCACTTAGTTTTGTGAGATCTTTTTGAAGTTCTTCACAGTCTGCTTTGGTCTTAACCAGGGGTCTCAAACTCAAATGAGCATGAGGGCCACATGAGGAGTAGTGCATTGGCCCGAGGGCCACATCACTGACCCCCACCCCTTCCATGAGGCCCCGCCTCTTCCCACCCCTTCCCTGCCCCCATTCCAACCCCTTCCCTGAAGTCCCCACCCTAACTCTGCCCCCTCCCCGCCCCCAGGGGGTGCAGGAGAGGTGTGGGGTGTGGCAGGGGGCTCAGGGCAGGGGTTTGGGGTGCAGCAGGGGGTCAGGGTGAAGGGTGTGGCGGGGGGCTCAGAGCATGGGGTTGGGGTGCAGGAGGAGTGCGGAGTGCGGCGGGGGTTGGGGTGCAGGGGACTCAGGGCAGGGAGTTGGGGTGTGGGGTGCAGGAGGAGTTCGGGGTGCGGGCTCCCGGGTGGCAGCGGCATGCACTGGGACCAGGGCAGGCTCCCTGCCTGCCTGCCTGCCCTGGACCCCGGCCCCTGCGCTGGTCTGCTCCTGGAAGCAGCCGGAACCATGTCCCTGCGAGGGCACAAGGCTCCATGCTCTGCCTTGCTGCTCCTCCAGGTACCTCCCCCGAAGTTCCCATTGGCCATGGTTCCCTGTTCCCGGCCAATGGGAGATGTGGGGGGCGGTGCCTGGAAGCCATGGCAATGCAAGGAGCCCCTCCCCTCCCACCCCGCTACAGGGACATTGTGCCGGCCGCTTCAGGGAGCAGCGCGGGGCTGGCGGGGCCACGGGGGGCAATCACGCAGGCCGGATTTGGCCTGCAGGCTGTAGTTTGCCCACCCCTGGCCTGGAAGTAGGCCCGGGGGTGCGGGCTGCTTGGCGGGCCGCACGAAATAGCCCAGTGGGCCTCATGTTTGAGACCCCTAGTCTTAACTGTCTTGAGCAGTTTAGTATCATCTGCAAACTTTGCCACCTCACTGTTTACCCCTTTCTCCAGATCATTTATGAATGGGTTGAATAGGATTGGTCTTAGGACTGACCCTTGGGGAACCACTAGTTACCCCTCTCCATTCTGAAAATTTACCGTTTATTCCTAAACCTTTTTTTCCCTCTCTTTTAACCAGTTCTCAATCCATGAAAGGATCTTCCCTCTTATCCCATGACAACTTAATTTATGGAACAGCCTTTGGTGAGGGACCTTGGCTTTCTGGAAATCTAAATACACTATGTCCACTGGGATCCCCCTTGGATCCAACATGTTTGTTGACCCCCTCAAAGAACTCTAATAGATTAGTAAGACATGACTTCCCTTTACAGAAATCATGTTGACTTTTGCACAACAGTTTATGTTCTTCTATGTGTCTGTTAATTTTATGCTTTACTATTGTTTCAACTAATTTGCCCAGTACTGACGTTAGACTTACTGGTCTGTAATTGCCAGGATCACCTCTAGAGCCCTTCTTAAATATTGGCGTTACATTTGCTATCTTTCAGTCATTGGGTACAGTAGCTAATTTAAAGGACAGGTTACAAATCATAGTTAATAGTTCCAGAATTTCACAATTGAGTTCTTTCAGAACTCTTGGGTGAATGCCATCTGGTCCCAGTGACTTGTTACTGTTAAGTTTGTCAATTAATTCCAAAACCTCCTCTAGTGACACTTCAGTCTGTGACAATTCCTCAGATTTGTCACCTATAAAAGACAGCTCAGGTTTGGGACTCTCCCTAACATCCTCAGCTGTGAAGACTGAAGCAAAGAATTCGTTTAGTTTCTCTGCGATGACTATATCGTCTTTAAGTGCTCCTTTTGTATCTCGATCGTCCAGGGGCCGCACTGGTTGTTTAGCAGGCTTCCTGCTTCTGATGTACTTAAACATTTTGTTTTTACCTTTTGAGTTTTTGGCTAGCTGTTTTTTCAAACTCCTTTTTGGCTTTTCTTATTACATTTTTACATTTAATTTGGCAGTGTTTATGCGCCTTTCTATTTACCTCACTAGGATTTGACTTCCACTTTTTAAAAGAAGCCTTTTTCTCTCTCACTGCTTTCTTTTACATGGTTGATAAGCCACGCTGGCTCTCTTTTAGTTCTTTTACTGTGTTTTTTAATTTGGGGTATACATTTAAGCCATCCACTTTTACCAAGTTTTAGACACATAGAAAATATTTTGTTTGATGGATGATTTTTTGTCTTTTTGGTAATTGAAATAAATATAATTAAATCCAGATTCTGTATCAAAATGTCCTCATTTAGTTTGGAAAACTGCTATTTCAAAGCTGTTCTGAGTTGTAATAATTTTGGCCTGTGACCAGTGATGAGCTGCCAAAATCTTAACAACTGGTTCCCTCCTCACCGCACAAAGGGGTGGTGGCCCGCCCCCGCCCCCCCGGGACTCCTGCCCCATCCAACCCCCCACGTTCCTTGACGCCCCCCACTTGGGACCCCTGTCCCATCCCCTGACTGCCCCCAGAACTGGGCAGGAGGGTCTCGTGGGCCACCGTAGTGGATGCCCACCCCACCCTGCCCCTAAGAGCCAGAGGGACCTGCCAGGGGGCGAGGTGGGGAGTCCCGGTGGTGCTTACCTGGGGCGGCTCCCAGGAAGCATCCGGCAGGTCCCTCTGGCTCCTAGAAGCTAGGGAGGAGCAGGGGGAGCGGCCGCTTCCCCCACTGATCACATCAAAAGTGGCCCCTTAGGCACTAACTCCGTGGGTGCTCTGGGGCTCGAGCCCCCACGGGGAGAATTTGGTGGGTGCAGAGCGCCTACCGGCAGCCCCGCACCCGGCCCCAGCTCACCTCCGCTCCGCTTCCGCCTCCTCCCCTGAACGCACCGCCCCGCTCTGCTTCTCCGCCCCCCCACTCCTGGCTTCCTGCAAATCAGCTGTTCGTGCGGGAAGCCAGGGGTGGGGCTGAGAAGCAAGTGGTGGCTTCACGCTCAGGCCCATGGAGGCGGAGCGGAGGGGAGCTGGGCGGGGGGCGCGAGGAGGTCCACCCGCACCGCAGCAGGTAACCAGGGCTGTGTGCGGAAAAAATTTGTGCAAATTTTTGAAGCAGAGTTCAAATTTGTGCACCATGAGGCAGATGTGCCCAAGCGAGTAAAATGCTTATGCATTTAAAAAGTTTTTATTTGCAATTTGTGATAATAGTTTTACACCATGTTATTTTATAAATGTAATTTTTAAATACTTAGAAAAAAGGAAATTTAACCTCCTTTCCTTTCCCCCCCTTGCCAGCTATTAGAATCTAGTAGTAGCTAGAACAAAATACTTTTGAACACTGTCAAGTCGCCCGTAAATGATATTTTGGCCTGGCTCCAATGTAGTATTTCATTTTTTGTGTGCTTGGTGTTTCGCTGTGTGCGCAGGGTTTAGGATCTGAGTGTGCGCGCACATGTGCACAGCTTAGAGGGAACAGTGCTCTGTGCATCTGCTTTCTGGGATGTATCCCTGCACTTTTGTTTGTGGTCAGTTAGGGGGTCTGGATCGAGTCTGGCAGTGATCATATTTAAACCTCTCTCTCTTTCTAGAATGCACATGATTGGGGTTTGCACTGCTTCCCTGGGCTCGCTTGGGCTTATGCGTTTTTTTGGTGTGCCCTGGTCATGGAGTCTGGCAGCCACATTGGGTGTTTACATTGGCAGCGGAGGATGGAGGTTTCTCCGTATCATCTTTAAGACAGCTCTGAGGGATCTCTTGTAAGTATTGCTTTGTGGGCCTTAATCTTATTCTGTAATGTGTTGGTTTTGTGTTTCCATAAAATAACTTTTCACTACTACTAATAACTCTGTATCTATTTCAACTCTAACAACTTGCATTAGCAGCATAGCAGGGGAATTATGACCTAGAGTGTTGGAAACATACCTACGGAGACTATAATGTTCCTGGACCCTAGCTGAAACCTTTCCACGTTATAATTCCTGAAATGTTAGGAAAGGTGCTTGGAGTAAGAACTTATAATAAATTGGTTTTGTGTCATTAAGTTTGAATGTTTCAAGGTTTAATTTGCATTCAGTGGAAAATACAGTGGGGAGATTTATATACATAGAGAACATGAAACAATGGGTGTTACCATACACACTGTAACCAGAGTGATCACTTAAGGTGAGCTATTACCAGCGGGGGTGGGGAACCTTTTGTAGTGATAATCAAGGTGGGCCATTTCCAGCAGTTGACAAGAACTCTGAGGAACAGTATGTGTGTGTGTGTGTGGGGGGGGGATAAACATGGGGAAATAGTTTTACTTTGTGTAATGACCCATCCACTCCCAGTCTCTATTCAAGCCTAAGTTAATTGTATCCAGTTTGCAAATTGATTCCAATTCAGCAGGCTCTCGTTGGACTCTGCTGAAGTGAAGAAACAGATTGACAGAGCCAGAAGCGTACCCAGAAGTCACCTACTACAGGACAGGCCCAACAAAGAAAATAACAGAACGCCACGAGCCATCACCTTCAGCCCCCAACTAGAACCTTTCCAGCGCATCATCAGGGATCTACAACCTATCCTGAAGGACGACCCATCACTCTCACAGATCTTGGGAGACAGGCCAGTCCTTGCTTACAGACAGCCCCCCAACCTGAAGCAATACTCACCAGCAACCACACAACAGAACCACTAACCCAGGAACCTATCCTTGCAACAAAGCCCATTGCCAACTGTGTCCACGTATCTATTCAGGGGACACCATCATAGGGCCTAATCACATCAGCCACACCATCAGAGGCTCGTTCACCTGCACATCTACCAATGTGATGTATGCCATCATGTGCCAGCAATGCCCCTCTGCCATGTACATTGGTCAGACTGGACAGACTCTACGTAAAAGAATAAATGGACACAAATCAGATGTCAAGAATTAGAACATTCAAAAACCAGTTGGAGAACACTTCAATCTCTCTGGTCACTCGATTACAGACCTAAAAGTTGCAATTCTTCAATAAAAAAACTTCAGAAACAGACTCCAACGAGAGCCTGCTGAATTAGAATTAATTTGCAAACTGGATACAATTAACTTAGGCTTGAATAGAGACTGGGAGTGGATTGGTCATTACACAAAGTAAAACTATTTCCCCATATTTATCATTCCCCCCCTTCCCCCGCACTGTTCCTCAGACGTTCTTGTCAACTGCTGGAAATGGCCCACCTTGATTATCACTACAAAAGGTTACCCCCGCCCCCCCGTCCCCCGCTGTCCTGCTGGTAATAGCTCACCTTAAGTGATCACTCTGGTTACAGTTTTCAGAGTAGCAGGCCTGTTAGTCTGTATTCGCAAAAAGAAAAGGAGTACTTGTGGCACCTTAGAGACTAACAAATTTATTTGAGCATAAGCTTTTGCTCAAATAAATTTGTTAGTCTCTAAGGTGCCACAAGTACTCCTTTTCTTTCTGGTTACAGTGTGTATGGTAGCACCCATTGTTTCATGTTCTCTATGTATATAAATCTCCCCACTGTATTTTCCATTGAATGCATCCAATGAAGTGAGCTGTAGCTCACGAAAGCTTATGCTCAAATAAATTTGTTAGTCTCTGAGGTGCCACAAGTACTCCTTTTCTTTTTGCGAATACAGACTAACACGGTTGCTACTCTGAAACCTTAGTTTATCTAGAAACACAGATAAGTTGAATGGCTCAAAATGAGGACTTGCACTAAGGAAATGTTCTGATTGTGAAATGTAACAAGGTTTGTAAAACATTTGTTAAAGTGTTTGGAAAGTGTTACAGAAGCAAAATATCTTGTTCTTGCTAAAGTTAAAGGGACAGTCAGTCAATATTAAGTTAATAGATTGTAAAAATAATAATTTGTGATTCATACATCAATCTCTAGTCTCTCCCCTACCTCCTGGGGCAGCCAGAGACACTCTAATTAGTGTCTCACTTAGTTCTGTGCCTCTTGGGCTTCTGTGAGGGAACTCCTTTGTGCTAAAGGATTTAGGGCTTTTGTGATCACCAGAGACTGCCTAGCTTTACTGTGGCTGTCACTGGACTTTTGAAGGACTGTTTCCTCCTGATTGCATGGCAAGTGAGGAATAATGGCAGAAAATAAATAGAGAGAATAAAGCCCCTTCAGAATGTGAAAAGAGTAGCTAACAAGTGAAAAGGCTCTTCTGTTCTGTCTCTGGCACAGCTCAGTATAGGGTCACCATGAAAGGCCAGCTCAGTCTCACAAAATGCCTGCAGCTTGTTTCTAAAACAACCCCTTCCTCCATCCTACGGCTTTGCTGACCAGGGTTCCTGCTGTTGACAGTCATGGGGATGTAAGGCTTTTACAGTGCTGGTAATAAATTACCTTTCAACTTTTTGGGGCTTCTTGCAAACTCCTGTTGCACAACTATTTCCTATTTGATGGTAGAGAAAATACAGCCACCACCTTCCTCCCCTTTAGGAAAGCAGGGTCCAGGTGGGTATTCTCATTTGGGTGTTGATGCTATGGTAGTATGTTAGCATATTTAATTCTCTGCCTATTGAGAAATTACAATAAGTATAGAAATTGAGACAAACCATGAGTGTCTTCAACAGAAACAAAACAATATAAGTGTGAAGAATCCAGAGTTACATTTTAGGAAATGTTTCAGAGTAGCAGCCATGTTAGTCTGTATCTGCAAAAAGAACAGGAGTACTTACGGCACCTTAGAGACGAACAAATTTATTAGAGCATAAGCTTTCGTGCCCGCCAACGTAATAGAAACTAGAGAAATCAGAAAAGACCACTCCTTTCCTTGAGAGACTATTCCTTGAGAGGAATAGAGAAATCAGAAAAAGACTAGAGAAATCAGAAAAGACCACTCCTTTCCTTGAGAGACACATCCTTGAGAGACTATTCCAAGGTCTAGATTTCACAGTCTGTGGATTTTCAGTTACTCTGCCTAAATTTTTCCTCTGTTCATTTTATCCATTAACTTCTAGATAAGCTCCCTCATAAATCATTAAACAATCTCTTCCCTCCCCAGCTTTAGTGTTTGCTTCCTCCAGTTATTTGTAGACTATTGTTTTATTCTCTCCCTCCCTCACAGTCTTCATTTGGCAGCATCAAGAGACCATCTTGACAGAGGATGTAGAAAAAGCTAATGTACTCAATGCTTTTTTTGCCTCTGTCTTCACGAACAAGGTCAGCTCCCAGACTGCTGTGCTGGGCATCACAGCATGGGGAGTAGATGGCCAGCCCTCAGTGGAGAAAGAGGTGGTTAGGGACTATTTAGAAAAGCTGGACGTGCACAAGTCCATGGGGCCGGACGAGTTGCATCCGAGAGTGCTAAAGGAATTGGCGGCTGTGATTGCAGAGTCATTGGCCATTATCTTTGAAAACTCGTGGCGAACGGGGGAAGTCCCGGATGACTGGAAAAAGGCTAATGTAGTGCCAATCTTTAAAAAAGGGAAGGAGGAGGATCCTGGGAACTACAGGCCAGTCAGCCTCACCTCAGCCCCCGGAAAAATCATGGAGCAGGTCCTCAAAGAATCAATCCTGAAGCACTTACATGAGAGGAAAGTGATCAGGAACAGTCAGCATGGATTCACCAAGGGAAGGTCATGCCTGACTAATCTAATCGCCTTCTATGATGAGATTACTGGTTCTGTGGATGAAGGGAAAGCAGTGGATGTATTGTTTCTTGACTTTAGCAAAGCTTTTGACACGGTCTCTTACAGTATTCTTGTCAGCAAGTTAAAGTAGTATGGGCTGGATGAATGCACTATAAGGTGGGTAGAAAGTTGGCTAGATTGTCGGGCTCAACGGGTAGTGATCAATGGCTCCATGTCTAGTTGGCAGCCTGTGTCAAGTGGAGTGCCCCAGGGGTCGGTCCTGGGGCCGGTTTTGTTCAATATCTTCATAAATGATCTGGAGGATGGTGTGGATTGCACCCTCAGCAAATTTGCGGATGATACTAAACTAGGAGGAGTGGTAGATACGCTGGAGGGCAGGGATAGGATACAGAGGGACCTAGACAAATTGGAGGTTTGGGCCAAAAGAAATCTGATGAGGTTCAATAAGGATAAGTGCAGGGTCCTGCACTTAGGACGGAAGAACCCAATGCACCGCTACAGACTAGGGACCGAATGGCTAGGCAGCAGTTCTGCGGAAAAGGACCTAGGGGTGACAGTGGACAAGAAGCTGGATATGAGTCAGCAGTGTGCCCTTGTTGCCAAGAAGGCCAATGGCATTTTGGGATGTATAAGTAGGGGCATAGCGAGCAGATCGAGGGACGTGATTGTTCCCCTCTATTCGACATTGGTGAGGCCTCATCTGGAGTACTGTGTCCAGTTTTGGGCCCCACACTACAAGAAGGATGTGGATAAATTGGAGAGAGTCCAGCGAAGGGCAGCAAAAATGATTAGGGGTCTGGAACATATGACTTATGAGGAGAGGCTGAGGGAACTGGGATTGTTTAGTCTGCAGAAGAGAAGAATGAGGGGGGATTTGATAGCTACTTTCAACTACCTGAGAGGTGGTTCCAGAGAGGATGGTTCTAGACTATTCTCAGTGGTAGAAGAGGACAGGACAAGGAGTAATGGTCTCAAGTTGCAGTGGGGGAGGTTTAGGTTGGATATTAGGAAAAACTTTTTCACCAAGAGGGTGGTGAAACACTGGAATGTGTTACCTAGGGAGGTGGTAGAATCTCCTTCCTTAGAAGTTTTTAAGGTCAGGCTTGACAAAGCCCTGGCTGGGATGATTTAATTGGGGATTGGTCCTGCTTTGAGCAGGGGGTTGGACTAGTTGACCTCCTGAGGTCCCTTCCAACCCTGATATTCTATGATTCTATGATTCATCTTTCACCACCATTCCTGGAACAGTTTAGGGGTCTGAATGGTAAGAAGATTGCATACGAAGAGCAATACACTGGAGGCTTTTCTCTGACAAGAAACAACATCCCCAATCACAATTGTATGGCTTTTCTACATGGGAAGTCTGCCTCTGTTCTATTAAAGCTCAGATTATGAGTTAATGCTACATGTCCAAGCTGTGGTTTTGTTTTTAAACTTTCTTTATGGAATTATGGAAATACTTTTATGTGTTCCCACAGGATCTGCAAATTACAGATACCATAACACTAGGACATTACAAAGCATGTTATGGGAAGAAAGAGTTGTTCTAAAACAAAATGTATTTGCAATTATTTCCTTGTTGAGAAAGCAAGCAAGCTTCCTGTTTTCTAGTCCCCCTAAATGAAATCCTTAAAATAAGGATCTGTAATGTCGTCTCATCCATGTCTTCTGTCAATATGTCTTTTTTTTATTTGGTTAAGGTATTCAAATTAACTTTGCTGTGGATTGTGTGTGGGGGGTCTGTGTGTATCTAAGTGTCTAAAGAGGCTGGCTGTAGTGCTCTCTGTCTCTCCAACATAATAGAAATATAGCCAGCAATCGTTCTGTGTGGGACAGCAGTGGTCCAGACTTTCAATTAGAGAACAGTGCTTTAGCTGGCTCAGGCCAATAGCCTATGAGTCAGACTCCTCCGTGGAATGTGTGTTTTTCTTTCTTTTTGGAAGATTGGCTTTAGGATCCGGAGGCATCTCTGAGAGAAACTATAGAGTTCCACTATGAACTCATGCTTTGCCTACACTAGCATTTTTGTCAGCAAAACTTTTGTTGGTCACGGGTGTGAAAAAACACACCCCTGACTGACGTAAGTTTCACTGACAAAAGTGCTGGTGTGAACAGTGCTATGAAGGCAGAAGGCTGCTCGTTGGGGTTGGTTTAATTATACTGGCAGGAGAGCTCTCTCCTGCGGTCAAAAAGTGGCTACAGGGGAGACCTTATAGCGGCACAGCTGTAAGTCTGTAGTGTAGAGGTAGCCTCAGTGTTTATCCTGATAAAAATCTCCCACTTCATTGGCATCCAGAATAACAAAGAGAAATAGACAAGTCAGACCCAAGAAGTCTTGAGGTCAAATAAAACTGGTGTATAAATATATAATCTGTTCCCATCAGCTAAGTAACCAATAGAGATTCTTATTTTGTGCTGTTATGCATCCTCCTAATTTTGTAAGGATATTTCATGGCTCACTAGATTTTTGCCATCACTAGATGAGGACTGAGAGGTCAGATATAGAGTGATAGCTTTGTGAAAAGTGTTCACCTATAGATGATATGGTGTTTGTCTTTTATAATTTTTCTGTGAGTTCATTCCAGAGTGTAGTGATTTGTCTCATTTCACCCACATAGTAATTGTTGGGGCATTTTAATGCACTGAACTCTCAGTCCTCATCCTCAAAGGAAACCTGCACAACACCTACAAAAGAGGAGCCTGGGAACTTAAATTCTTTACTCCGCTAGACACCAGAAATCCTGGACTCAATAGACACACAAGATTTATGATTTATTACAACAATATATAATCAACTGACACCCCCCCCCCCCATACTTCCCTTCCATGACTGGAAAGGTGTTAACTGGCCACTTCATCTTGAAAGGTCCCTTGAAGTGTGTTAACTACTTACGCTAAACAAACTGTTCCACCTTGTGTTTAGCTATGAAACTCTGTATGTTTCCCAGACCTGAGGAAGAGCCGTGTAAGCTTGAAAGGTTGTCTCTCTCACCAACAGAAGTTGGTCCAATAAAAGATATTACCTCTCCCACCTTGTCTCTCTGATTAGAGTCTATTCGCTTCACTCTGAAGTTGCAGGAGAAGCCCTGGGGGCAGCAGAGGCCCAGGAACCGTAGGAACATGGCACTGCACTGGGTCACATTTGGAAGTGCTGAACTATAAGGGCTAGAAAGAAACTTGCTGTATTTAACATCAAGCCTTAGATTCTGCAGAAATTAATAGATTGGGGCTCCCGACTCTTCAGGGAAAAAATTTTTTTTCCCTGGTAAGTGAGTGAAATTGTCAAGTTGCATACGGCAGTGTAGAAGCATGAGTTAAAATATATCAGATTGTATGGTTTCAGAGTAACAGCCGTGTTAATCTGTATTCGCAAAAAGAAAAGGAGTACTTGTGGCACCTTAGAGACTAGCCAATTTATTTGAGCATAAGCTTTCGTGAGCTACAGCTCACTTCATCGGATGCATACTGTGGAAAGTGTAGAAGATCTTTTATACATACAAAGCATGAAAAAATACCTCCCCCCACCCCACTCTCCTGCTGGCAATAGCTTATCTAAAGTGATCACTCTCCTTACAATGTGTATGATAACCTGGATTTGTGCTGGAAATGGCCCAACTTGATTATCATACACATTGTAAGGAGAGTGGTCACTTTAGATAAGCTATTACCAGCAGGAGAGTGGGTTTGGGGGCGGGGGGAGTTTGAGAAAACCTGGATTTGTGCTGGAAATGGCCCAACTTGATTTTCTCAAACTCCCCCCCCCAAACCCACTCTCCTGCTGGTAATAGCTTATCTAAAGTGACCACTCTCCTTACAATGTGTATGATAATCAAGGCGGGCCATTTCCAGCACAAATCCAGGGTTTAACAAGAACGTGGGGGGGCGGGGGGGAAAGGTTAGGAAAAAACAAGGGGAAATAGGTTACCTTGCATAATGACTTAGCCACTCCCAGTCTCTATTCAAGCCTAAGTTAATTGGGAGTGGCTAAGTCATTATGCAAGGTAACCTATTTCCCCTTGTTTTTTCCTAACCTTTCCCCCCCGCCCCCCCACGTTCTTGTTAAACCCTGGATTTGTGCTGGAAATGGCCCGCCTTGATTATCATACACATTGTAAGGAGAGTGGTCACTTTAGATAAGCTATTACCAGCAGGAGAGTGGGTTTGGGGGGGGGAGTTTGAGAAAATCAAGTTGGGCCATTTCCAGCACAAATCCAGGTTTTCTCAAACTCCCCCCGCCCCCAAACCCACTCTCCTGCTGGTAATAGCTTATCTAAAGTGACCACTCTCCTTACAATGTGTATGATAATCAAGTTGGGCCATTTCCAGCACAAATCCAGGTTATCATACACATTGTAAGGAGAGTGATCACTTTAGATAAGCTATTGCCAGCAGGAGAGTGGGGTGGGGGGAGGTATTTTTTCATGCTTTGTGTGTATAAAAGATCTTCTACACTTTCCACAATATGCATCCGATGAAGTGAGCTGTAGCTCACGAAAGCTTATGCTCAAATAAATTGGTTAGTTTCTAAGGTGCCACAAGTACTCCTTTTCTTTTTATCAGATTGTATGTTAAACTATTTGAGGGGTGTTGTACTTTCTGCTGGAATTATGACTTTCCTCTCCTTGCTGCAGTGGTCTCTCAGTGCTGATACGTGTCAAGTATGAGTTGCGAAAGCATCAGCGAGCCAAAAACACTATTCCAAAGATCTTCCACGATGTCGTCCGCAGGCACCCTGACAAAGTGGCTCTGATCTATGAGTCCAATGATGAGAAATGGACATTCCAGCAGCTGGATGAGTATTCCAATGCCGTGGCTAACTTCTTCTACCAGCAGGGGTTCCGTCTGGGTGATGTCATTGCCATCTTCATGGAGAGCCGTCCCGAGTTCGTGGGCCTCTGGCTTGGAATGGCAAAAGTTGGTATTGAGGCAGCTCTCATTAACTTCAATTTGCGTCTGGATTCTCTGGTTTACTGTGTGACAACCTCAGGGGCAAAGGCTGTGATCTTTGGAGGAGAGCTGGCTGCAGGTGAGACACCTGAGAGTTGGCACACATTAAGGACTAACTCCTGAAGTTCTTACTTAGTCCTGATTGAGGCAAGTTCTCACCGAAATTAGGAGTAGTTCTGAGTAAGGACTTAGGGCAGGGGTGGCCAACCTGTGGCTCCGGAGCCACATGCGGCTCTTCAGAAGTTAATATGCGGCTCCTTGTATAGGCACCGACTCCGGGGCTGGAGCTACAGGCGCAAACTTTCCAATGTGCTGTGGGGTACTCACTGCCCAACCCCTGGCTCTGCCACAGGCCCTGCCCCAACTCCATCCCTTCCTGCACCCTCCCCTGAGCCTGCCGTGCCCTCGCTCCTTCTCCATCCCCCCCAAACCTCCTGCATGCCACGAAACAGCTTATCAGGAGGTGCGGGGAGGGATGGGGAGGCGCTGATCGGCAGGGCTGCCGGTGGGCAGGAGGCATTGGGAGCAGGGGGTTGGGGGGAGTTGATGGGGGGATGCTGACGTATTACTGTGGCTCTTTGGCAATGTACATTGATAAATTCTGGCTCCTCAGGCACAGGTTGGACACCCCTGACTTAGGGCATGTTTCCTAGAGAGGTTTCTTTCCTCCCTCATTTGGGTTTCACTGGGAACAGAATGGGAAAACTGAGTCACTGCTGATCAGTTATTAAAGGGAGAGAAGTCTGTAATATGATGGATAGGAGAAGTATTGTGGGAAGCTACAACTATTACTTCTGCTCTTATGTCAGTGTCTTCCTAGTATTGAGTTGCCCACGTCTGAGTTCATTAGTCAGGTGTGGTCTCCTTGGAGCTGTAAAGAGGATTAGAAACTCCCCACTCCAGGAGCTCTGCATCTGTGCACACAGAAAAGGAAGGTTATCTGTATCATAAAATCATAGACTTTAAGGTCAGAAGGGACCATTATGATCGTCTAGTCTGACCTCCTGCACAGTGCAGGCCACAGAATTTCACCCACCCACTCCTGTAACAAACCCCTAACCTATGTCTGAAGTATTGAAGTCCTCAAATCGTGGTTTAATGACTTGAGTGCAGAGAATCCTCAAGCAAGTGACCTGTGCCCCACGCTGGAGAGGAAGGCGAAAAACCCTCAGGGCCTTTGCGAATCTGCCCTGGAGGAAAATTCCTTCCTGACTTCAAATAAAGGCGATCAGCTAAACCCTGAGCATGTGAGCAAGACTCACCAGCCAGACATCCAGGAAAGAATTCTCTGTAGTAACTCAGATCCCACCCCATCTAACATCCCATCAGAGGCCATTGGGCATATATACTGCTGTAATGTTAGGTTTATTCATTTCTTGTCCTGTTGTGTTTTATAATCTCTGGTTAACTTCACATTGTGTGTCCTCTACGCCAGTGATTCTCAAGTGCAGCACCAAGGACTTCGTATGTGGCCTCCACAACTTTTGGGGGCATGCAGCAACAAACTTTTTAAAAAAATACTTTGACATACTTTGTAATAACTGTGTAACTTTTGTGGTATTAATAGTACGTACTCTTTACATTGAAAAGATTTATTATTTTATTTACATGACACTTCCAAATAACATGATTAGAGTGTCACTAGTATAATTTTAACTGTCAAAAACTGCAGCCATTGTGAATTTGCAGTGGCTGCACATGCAGCCACTGCAAAAATTCATTTCAGAACCGCTGCTCTATACAATGAGTTTAAGTTTGTGGACGCTGTTCTTTATATTGGACACGGTGCATTATATTGCTGTTGAACTAAACTTTCTTCCACAGTTTATTAACATCTAATTTGGGGATTCTGAATGTGTCTTTGAACCATTGGCCTTGAAATCCTTCTAGACTGCTGAACTGCAGCTCATGCGACAAAAATGGATAAAAAGATAATTTTGCCTAAATTTGCAGTAAGGTCTCATGTTGGATCTAGGACACCAAGGTCATGGTAATTTGATCATTACTTGGATAGGTATCTCAGTATTTCAATTAAGTCTCTGGCTTTTCTGGTCTTAGCATTGCAGATGTCTTATTAGATGCAAAGAAAAAATAAGAATCAGTACTGGCAATGTTGTTATTGTGGCCCAGAGTATTGTGCTTGTTGTAACCGAGGTAGTTGTGTGTTGCAGCAATATCTGAAGTGAATGGGATGCTGGGCAAGAACATGGTGAAGTTCTGCTCTGGAGATTTTAACCCAGATTCTGTCCCTGTGGAGACTAAATACCTTGATCCTCTTCTGAGTACTGCATCGAAATCTCCTCCAGATCAGATTGAAGCCAAAGGTTTAGATGGTAAGTTTCCCAGTGAGCTTATTTTCCTGTGATGCATGTATAAGTGTGAGACCTGGAACTCAAGGAGTCCTCCTTTTGGGACATGGTAATGACTGAATGGGCAACTAAGCAAGCAGTGAAGGAGAGAGTAATCCTAACACCACTTGAACCACCAGGTATAAAAGAGAAAAGTTAGGCTAAAAGTTAGCAAAAGGCAGCATCCTAACTAATATATTCTGGGTGAATATCTGTCACTGGAGTTCATTGGCTTCTTAGGGTTTCCTAGGTTTAGAGAATGGATATATCTTACTAACTGAGGGAAAGAGGGTGCTGCTACCCATGATGCTTAACTCCAATCAGTATTGCTGGTACCAGATCCAGATGAAAGAGAAAGGACTTGCTATAACTGTGTGTGTCTAAAAACCCAAGAGAAACCAGATGAGCAGCCTGCTCGTATTTAGGAAAGGTGAAGAAGGGTTTTCCTGTTTATAGAGATTCCCTCAATTTTCCCCTAATATGTAGGCTGTGCGGTTTGGTTTCATTACTAATGACCTCAGCCCTCTATATTTTTTTATTTTACTTGTGGAGAAGAGGAGGAAAGAGAGGAAGGGAACTGGCTAGATAGTAGTGTTTCATGTTTAATAGAATCAGAAATAGGCTATATAACACCTGTGAGATGTGTAACACTGTTGGTGAGTGTGTTCCTCTCATTTCAGTAACTGTTACGGTAGGATCAATAACTCCTGCTGCATGGAGAAACGTGATGCTTTGTAATGCAAGCTTGCTGGATTCTTTACAAAATCCCCAAAATCTTGCTCTGTGCTATTCTCTTTCTCCTCACAGTGTAGCTTGCCTTAGACAATCCTGCCCCCATTTGAAGTGACCTTTCCTCTAGATTCATCTCCCCAGTAGCATCTGAGTCAGGCAGCTGGCCTAATTCCAAGGCAATCTGGAGAAGGGAGAAGAAAAGTGCATGCCCTTAGGGCCCTGCATTCTTGATTTAAAGGTTAGAATTGAGGCTGCCTTTCACCCTCTGTTTTTATGGGTGAAGTTTACTGGCATCAAGGGTTCTCTTCGCTAGGGCTGTAATATGGCTTCTATGCCAACCATATCAGTTTACACTCTCCTGTGCCAGCACTAAATCAAAGCAGTCACTCGTGATCAGCAGATCACTGATAGGAGCAAAGCTAAAACCTAGCCTTGCACAGAAAAAAGGATTAAACAGCTGAAGAGAATCTGTCATATGCCTGGCTCGTGTTTCTGTTCTCTAGATCGGCTCTTCTATATCTACACATCTGGCACGACAGGAATGCCAAAGGCTGCCATTGTGGTGCACAGCAGGTGAGGAGCTGAAGAGAAGCTGCTCTTCATTCAGTGATACTCAGTGCTGTGTTCATTTCTATTCCTTAACATCCCTTGTGTTCTTGCAGGTACTACCGCATAGCTGCCTTTGGGTACTGTGCCTACAGAATGCGCCCTGAAGATATCCTCTACAACTGCCTGCCACTCTATCACTCAGCAGGTATGCTTCCTCCTTAGGATGCAAAAGTTCACAATATTGCTGCCTATCCCAGGGCCCAGGTTGCTTCTGGTGCTGTTGAGGACCTTCAAGTACTGTTGTAAATGAATTTATCCAAAGTGTTTGAAGCCAGAGCCAGCACTGATATTCTGCCCCTCTTTGTCTTCCAGGTAACATCATGGGAGTCGGCCAGTGTCTAATCCATGGTGTCACTGTGGTGATCAGGAAGAAATTCTCAGCCAGTCGCTTTTGGGATGATTGTACAAAATACAAATGCACAGTAAGCGGTGTCTTGAATTCTGTCATGTCTCTGCAGCCTGGAGTTTATGGAAGCAAATTGATTTGGGCAGTGGGATTATTTCTAGCTTCAGCAGGGAATCTCCAGGTCTCAGCTCTGACTTTTCCCTGCCATCCACCTCAAGCATTCAACTGTAGCCCCTCTTACTTCTCCAGTTAGCATCACACCTCACCTTCACCACCACTCATGAGACATTAGACTGTAAGCCCTTCATTGCCAAATCTATGTTGCTTCCAGGTCCTGATGACTACAGGAGACAAAGACAAGAAGTGGAATCTGAGTTTCCCACCTGATGATATAGAGCATGCTTACTAACCCGCTGGACTAACATCAACCAGTCTAACATCTTTAGCCAGTCCATTCCTAAATGAGCAAAAGAGGAATATCAGGAAATATGGTGCATAGAGATGACATGGTAAATTATGCCCCTGCACTTTACAATTCCAGTGAGCTTAATTTGCCACTGGAGTTTTATCTACAGTCCTGTTAAAATGCAACATAGAAAAATGAATTATAAGATTCATAACCTCCATATAGATATAAAACATGAGAGCACCAGCCCTACCACCTCTGACTTTTGCAATAATGCAATTAATAGTACACACATGAAGTGACTTCAAATATTCTTTGGAGCTAGACAATCAGAGAATGGGTTGCTGGCACATGAAGAGGAGGAGAAAGGACAGAAAGCTTGTTCCAGATGTCTATTTTGGATGCTGTGTGGAAGCTTAAGAGAGAAGATAAATCCTGGCTTTAAACACATGACTGTCTCTCTTCTAATAGCAGGCAGATCTGTTACAGGAGGATCTTTGCTTGATACGTAGCATGACAGGCACAATACGGGGAGGACTGGACTGATCACAAGTCTTTCTTCTCCCACACTGGCATTACTGTTACGTGTCTCAGAGGCTGGTATTAAAAGTTCTGTGCATATTGCTATGGCTCCAGATGCTTGTTCTGAACTACTTTTAACTGCATTCTGACTCCAAAAAGCAGCATTCCCATGAGCTCCTGCTCTTAAAGGGACCTTATGATTAGGAGCAGCCCTTTTTTTGGACAGGCATGAGCTTCGCTGGAGTTCAGGATAACAAATGTAGGGGAGGAGCAGAGCAGGTTCCTCCAGGGGTGAGGAGCTTATCTGAGATCCTCTGATGCAAACTATGGCTAGGGGAAGCAGAACAGGACTTTCTGGGGTGAGGCCAGCCAGGGCTGCTCAGCATCAGCTGCAAGAATGGGAGGTACGTGCAGGGTCTTTGGACACCAGTATTGTCAGCACACTGGACTTTATTTGAATGCTGGATATTATTTCCCCTCTGCTGATTGGTTGTTGGCCCAACCTCCATTCCCCACCCTTCTTGGCAGTCCCTCTACTGCCAGCCTTGCCACTTCTTCACCCTCTGTGCTCTTCTCCATCCTTCCCTCCCTACCACACATTATCCCCCTTCCTTCCATTTCTGTATGGCTTTGGTCATATTAACTCCTTCCCTTGCTCCACGCCAGGAACCATAATAAATATTCAGGAAATGGCTCCAGAACTATGCCCCAATCACCCTAGTCACTTTGCTTGCATGCAGTACCTGTCTCCTCACTCCTTGTCGTTGTCTTCTGTCTGTTTAGAGTGTAAGCACTTTGGGGCACGGACTTTTATTTTATATTTGTGCAGTACCCAGCACAAGGATACCGAATTTTGATTAAGGCTTCTGGGCATTACCACATAAATTTAATAATGGAGGTGCTGAGATAGCTATATTATTTATGGGATTACCTTTCTATATCCATGTTTCAGTTGTTCCCAGGGCATCATAAAGATCTCCTGGAGACTGATCTATATTTGTGTTTGCTTCCTCAGATTATTCAGTATATTGGGGAGATCTGCAGGTATCTTCTGAACCAACCAGTACGGGAGGCAGAAGCACAACATCACGTACGACTAGCACTGGGAAATGGATTGAGACCTACCATATGGGAAGACTTTACAAGGCGCTTCAGAATTAAACAGATTGGGGAGTTCTATGGAGCCACAGAGTGTAATTGCAGCATTGCTAACTTGGATGGAAAGGTACGCAGTGGGTGACTACAGTGCAAGGAGAGAAATATATACTAAGAGGGATACAGTACAGAGAGATTTCAGAGTAACAGCCGTGTTAGTCTGTATTCGTAAAAAGAAAAGGAGTACTTGTGGCACCTTAGAGACTACGAAGTGAGCTGTAGCTCACGAAAGCTTATGCTCAAATAAATTGGTTAGTCTCTAAGGTGCCACAAGTACTCCTTTTCTTAGTACAGAGAGAGATGTACCTTCTGCCTGTTTTTTTGGCTGTTCTGCATAGTGTCTTTTGGGACCTATCACTGGGCTGCAGGGAGCTAAATCTGTGATTGTTTTTGCGTGCACCACTTTTACAGGACAAATTCTCATCTTGGTGGTGGGGGATGATTTCCTTTTTTAATAGGGAATGATTAGAAAATTCCCACCCACACCTTTTTTTTAGGAGAAGGTAGACAGCCAGATATAACAAGGAACATGCAGCTCCGAGGCTAAATGATTCATTTTAGCCCTTCACTTCCTCATGTGTCTTAGTCCATCTCTTGAAAGGTTGGAGCCTGTGGTTTCAACAGCCGGATTTTGCCCAATGTTTATCCCATTCGCTTGGTGAAGGTAAATGAAGACACCATGGAGCTGATCCGTGACTCCAGTGGGCTCTGCATCCCCTGCTGCCCAGGTGAGTGTTACTGTGTACACCAAATGCTCAAAGCTTTAACTGTTATACAAGAATAACAAATGGGCACTAGCTGGTTCAAGGAACGAAAGGTGGGATATGAAGCCTTTCGCCTCCAGGTCTCTGTTTCAAAAGTAGCCCCGCTCAACTAAATACATCATACAGCAGTATAGTAACCTGCATTAAGTAAGTCTGTGTTGCAAAAACTGCCAGCACAATGGCCAATCTTGTTAGCAGTTGTGATCTCATGGGGTCTTGTCCTGTTTTTTCTAGGGGAGCCAGGCCTCCTTGTGGGTAGAATAAACCAGCAGGACCCCTTGCGCAGGTTTGATGGCTATGTCAATGAGAGTGCCACCAATAAGAAGATAGCATGCAATGTGTTCCAAAAAGGGGACCGGGCATACCTTTCAGGTACTGTCAGAACAAGTGCTGGCTTCACCAGTGTTAGACACAAATATGTTTCAGTCACTGGGCAGGGGAAATGGCTCTTAGAGCTCCCAGGGTTTAATCAGCTCTTTGTAGAGGCTGACAAGAAATCTTACCTTAGGGTTTTGTTCTGCTGCCATCTGTGTCGTATTCTAGATTCAATATAGAATGTATGAACTACAAACAGAAAACCCATAGGGATGGTTTCTCTCTACCCCACCCCTTATTGCTTTAGCTTTTCTCTCTCGTTTCTTTCCCTCATCCTGGTCCAGCTGCAGATCCTGTAGGCACTGGGGAAATGGCCACTGATTTAGCTCCACACCCTTGGGAGGTAGGTAGGAATAGTCTTCTCTTTAACTGCATGTGCTGTACCTAGATGGCATATTCAAGGGCTGAAAGGCAGGGCCTAGTGCTCCTTAATCAAGTACTGAGATTGATTGTGGCTTCTCTCCCCCACAGGAGACGTGTTAGTGATGGATGAACTTGGTTACATGTACTTCAAAGACCGCAGTGGGGACACATTTCGGTGGCGAGGGGAAAATGTCTCCACCACAGAAGTAGAGGGAATCCTGAGTCACATCCTCAGTCAAACAGATGTTGCCGTGTATGGCGTGGAGGTACCAGGTAACTGGAGACCCAGAACTTCCAAGCTTTTCGGGTGGGGGGGCAAGTCAGGCAGATATATACATTTGTATCTCCTTCCCCAGGACAATTTGAAATTGACCATCTCTGCTGGAGTAGGGTGCCCCAAAACGGGGGAAGATAGGCGGGCAACAGAGTGGTCTGATTTGGCCAGCACTCATCCTGAGCAGTGAAATGAAGGCCCCAGGGATAATTCACTAATGAGTACTTGTAACTTATGCTGCTGTGGTGAGATCCATACACATGGGGAAAGGTGTGATCATTAGTGGTTGAATCCAACTAAGAAGTAATCTGTCTGGGTGCCCAGGGAGCTCTGATCTCCAGATAATGCAGCTCAGTGTTGGAGTGTTCAGTGCAAGCTCTCCACCTTGGTTTATAATGACTTGTTCTTAAAAAGAAAGAGCTTTTTTTAAGGAGGAGAAATAGGAAGAAGGAGACTCATGTGTTTGATGTCTTAGCCTGTTTATAGTTTGTGCTCAGCAGAAACTCTTGGTGAAAGTAATCTTCAGGATTCCATTGAGGCTCCTGTTTGATTCCACACAGGAACATGCATCTTAGTATAATCCCTGGGGGGGGGATGGGGTTGGAGGGATGCTTGTCACTGGGCTCACTTTGGGAGCTGCCACTCAAATGCTGAGAGACTTGTCTGCTTTCCCTCCCCATAGCTCTCAATCATGAAGGCTGGGTCTCTGGTGTGGGGAACTGATACAGAACAGAATGAGCATTTATAAAACGTAAATGGCTCTTAAATTCTCTGGGCACAAATAAAAGGTCTGGAGAAAGCTACAATGAGCAAGAGGAAAAGGCCCTTTATGAAAAGGGAAACTGTTTCAAGCAAAAAGAAAAGGAGTACTTGTGGCACCTTGGAGACTAACAAATTTATCTGAGCATAAGCTTTCGTGAGCTACAGCTAGCTTATGCTCAAATAAATTTGTTAGTCTCTAAGGTGCCACAAGTACTCCTTTTCTTTTTGCGAATACAGACTAACATGGCTGCTACTCTGAAACCTGTTTCAAGCAAGTGTCCGTTTGGAAAAGTTCCCATTAAATGGCGGTTCAGTCTCCTTGGTTTTATTGCATACTGAGTCTGGGTGGAGGAGGAATCTTAATAAGATTGAGTTGGATTAGCTTTCTGAGATAAGGACATTGTGACCTTACTTTTGACTGAGGAGGGCTGGAAGTGGTTTCCTTCCAAGTCCATCAGAATTGCAAGGAGTTCCCTACCACAGTGGTTAAAGCTTGGTGCCTCTGCCATGCTGCCCTCACTTGCAACTGAGGGAGCAAAGGGTAAGGTTTGGGTGGGTATCTGTATTTACACCTGTACTCAGTGTCTAAAGCCCAATCCAGCACCATTCTCTCTGTCCTATACATTGAGTTCTATTGTTTTATTTCAGGGGTGGAAGGGAAAGCTGGAATGGCAGCAATAGCAGATCCAAAAGCTAAACTGAGTCCTAATGCTTTGTATCAGGAACTACAGAAGGAGCTGCCTCCCTATGCACGACCCATCTTTCTTCGTCTCCTGCCCCAAGTTGATACCACAGGTACTGATGGGTCGCTTGCAAGTTCTTTTCTTGTTAGCAATGCATGTGTCAGTAACTTTCAGACCCCAGAGCTCAACTCAAACTTGGAAAGTGTCAAAGTTGCCTCTCTTTTAATTGTGCTCTATAGCAATAAGAAACCTGCACTTAGTCAGCTGGTTTTATTTGGAGTTAATTGGCTGCTGCCATGTGTCTGTCTTCCTTTCTTTCATGGATTTCTTGTGATTCTGCTGGATTTTGCACATAAACCCTATGAGTGATATAATGTCTGTAGTTGAGTTTTATACAAGAGAATACCTGGACCAAGGCCATTAACTGAAGAGACCTTTGCAGAGGAAAGGATTTTTGCGCTTTCTAATACTTGTTCTGAGTTCAGTGCTGTGGTATAGGCCAGCTCTCTATATATGGGTCAGTGGGAGCCTTTTGCCAACAGTAGAGTGCTTGGGAATATAAATATAACTACCTATTAAACAATTGAAAGGGTCCTTGTAATCTGCTGAAGGAATTTAAACACATACTGGGGCTCTCGCAACCCTCTTGCTTAGTGATACTCAGACTGCGGCTCGTAAGCTGCAAGTGGCTCTTTAATGTGTCTCCTGCAGCTCTTTGCAGCACCTGATATTAAAACACAGTGTGATTTAATTATTAGCCAATCAGAATGCTTTTACTATGTTATTAACCAATTAAATTATCAGCTTAAGTTATTAACTTATTTGCTGTGAGAATAACATATACATACATACCTGGGATGGCCAAACTTAGTGACACTCTGAGCCATGTGCGATAATCTTCAGAAGTTTGAGAGCCGGGCTTCAGCCCCATAGGGCGCACCTGCCAAGGCTAGGGGCTTCAGCCTTGCGCCTGCTGAAACCCCCGAGCCCCGGCAGTCGCCTTCTGTGGGGTAGAAGCCCCGAAACTCCTCTCCCCAAAGGGCAGAAGCCCCGAGACTCCCCCCGGCCCTAGTCTGGTAAGTGGAGAATGGAGTGAGGGCATGGGGAGCTCTGTGAGCTGCACTTTAACTGCAAAAGAACTGCATGAGGCTCCCAAGCAACAGTTTGACTACCTCCATATATAAACTAAATATTTCCACTGTCATACTTTTTGAATATGACTAGTACCATAGTAAATGAAACAGTGATTTCACATGACTCTGGCTCTTTTGGGTAATGTTGATTGCTAATTTGGCTCCTGAACCACTGAGGTGTGAAGTATAATTGCCCTAGTTACTCCATCTTGCACAGACTATTTACTGCCTGATCATTTGCCCTCATTCATGCTGGAGATTTTGCAAACATTCACGCTTTCTCATACTCTGACTAACTGCCTGGTCAGCTGATTAAACAGCTTTAGAGGTGGCTGTTGTCCCTTTTCCAGGAGAATTCTTTTTTAGTCTTTTGCAGAAGTGGAAGCAAGAAATTACATAGCTCACACATAGTAAATATCAACCAACTCTAGATGGCAGAAACAACAGACCAGTATGACACAAGATTGAGATTGTGAAATAGTTACAAACCTGAATAAGAGCCTTTATTAATTATTAGACGGAAGCTACATGGACTTTCAAACTGAAAATTAAATGGCAGAAATTTCACCACTGTGCAGTAACTACCAGCTGCATCAAAAGGCTGATCTTCCTGGTGTATCTCAGCCTTATTCTAAGGGATGTGCTGTCAGTCATTGCAGCCAGGGAGATGTTGGTTAGATTTTCAATGTGACAGCTAAAGACTGACCTGGTAATTAAAGCATCAGGGTTCCCACCTCCACTCTTTCCACATACCATAATCTCTAAAGCAGCAAATAGGTTTACCTGAGCCACTGAATGCCTCAAAGCATTGCCACTTGGATTCAGTGCTACGGACAGCACTTAGAGGAGTCCAAATATTACATTTTTACAACACCTGCAATATACTGCACATTGCATCTTGAGGTCTTTTTACAAACATGAACAATGTCTCACAATGTCCCTGTAATGAAGGTTTGGGCTATAGCAGCGGTCCCCAAACTTTTTTGTTTGCATGCCCCTCCCCTTACCTAGTTCCTCCCCCGCCACGGTTGGGAGCCGGGGGCTGGGCCTTGGCCAGGAGCAGGGCCAGCGCTGGAGCTGGGGCCAGGGGCGACAAGTTGTATGGGCCTATGGTGTCCGGGCTCTAGCAATATTTGGGGCCCGGCTCCGCCCATGTTAGGGGCCAGGTCTCTCCCCCGGCCCCGACTGCAATCCCCCCTACCCCCGCACCTCCCCCAAGTGTCCCCTGGCCCCCACTTCCTGCCCCCGCGCACCTCCCCTGGCCCCCAGAGCCTCCCGGCCTCTCTCCTGCAGCCCCAGGCTGACTCCGCCCTGCTGGCTTCCGGCATCAACTGCTGATTCAGGGTCCTAGTGCCCCCCATGCACTAGTGGCAGGGCAGGCTGCCCTGACCCTGCCCTTCTGCCTAGGACCCTTCCCTTTTCCAGCGGGACCCTCCACCAGCACAGGGGGCCCCCCTGCCTTCAGTCACCGCTCCTGCCCCACCCTGGGCAAGGGGCAGACCCATCCCTCACCCCCATTGAGGCTACAATGAGGGGCAGCAGCAGGGGAGGAGGGGCACATGGGAAGGCGAGGGGGCTTCCTGGACCTGAGAGGGGCCCATGGAGCACGTGCAATGACAGTGGTACAAGGTGAGTGTGCTGCCAGGGGGGAGAGGGAGGCCCCTCTCCCAGAGCTCACTGCTGCCGGTGGGGAGAGGGCTGGGGGAGTCCTCCTCTCTGGCCCCAGCCCCAGGGCAGCCTGCCTGCACCCCAAGCTCATCCCCAGCCCTGCCCCACCCCAGAGCCCACAGCCCCAGCCAGAGCCCTCACCCCCCCCACCCCACCCCAACCCTCTGCCCCAGCCCTGAGCCTCTCCAACACCCCAAACCCCTCATCCCCCCCCCACACCCTAACCCTCTGCCCCAGCCCTGAGCCCCGTCCTGCATCATGAACCCTAGATCCCCTCCCCCACCCAAACTCCCTCCCAGAGCCCAACCTCTCACCCCTTTTGCACCCAAACTCCCTCCCAGAGCCTACACCCCTCCTGCACCCCACTCCCCTGCCCCAGCCCAGGGCCTGCACCCCAAACCTCCCCCTCCCCCCACCCAAACTCCCTCCCAGAGCCTTAGGCAGGTGGGGGGTGGAGTTTGGGAGGGGCAGGTTCTGGGCACCACCAAAATTTCAACAAACCTGCCACCCCCGGCTGGAGCCTCTGCTGGGGGCTGGGACTGGACGTGCGGCTGGGGCTGGGGCAGAGCAGAGCTGGGTGGCACTCCCTTCCCATCCACCATGGGGGCTGGCCCAGGCTCTATCATGCTACCCCCCCCAATCCCTGAACATTCCTCCATGCCCCCCTCAGGAGTGCATGCCCCACAGTTTGGTGACCACTAGCTTAGGTCAAGAACACAATGCACAATTGAAATTGCACAGATCCTGTACTGTCAGAGGTTGGTGGAGAAAGAAGAAACAAAAGCTATGGGGTTTGTAGCACGTATACCGTGAATGGATTGTGATTTGTCTTTTGTACTGATCCCAAGGGATCTAGGGCCTGATTCATCGTGTCTTATACCAGCTAGTGGAGTTACTTCTGGTGTATGGTGGTGAGAAGTATCTGGCTTCTAGGTTTAACGCTAATAACAAGTACTATGTTGGTTCACATTTATCTTCCTAACTCCATTTCCATGGGTTTCCAGCTCTGAAAATTTTTACTTTAGCGTTTTCTTTCTCTTTTCCAAGGCACGTTCAAAATCCAGAAAACCCGTTTACAGAGAGAAGGATTTGACCCTCATCAAACATCAGACCGGTTATATTTTCTTGATCTAAAGATGGGAAAATATGTTCCATTGAATGAGTCCCTCTTTGAGAGGATCCGTGCCAGAAAGGTCACTCTGTGATCTGGTCTGGGATGTGTGTCTTGCAGGAAATGCTACTGACTAGTTTAAGAAGGGATCCTGCCTGTGAAAGCGAGGGATTCCTGCTAGATAAGTAGTACAAGGTCCTCGTGCAATGCATTGGCAACCGTGACAAATTCATTGGGGTGTAGGATGATGTCCTCACATGTCTTAAGCACATTAATTTGTGAGCTATTCCTATCCTGGGCATAGACATGACATTTCTCTACAGTTCTGTATCTAGAGATATTTTTTTCTCTTTGTAACCACTACAAACTGAGGGACTCTGTGCAACATGGGAGGTGTTTATGGTCTGAATTATTTATTGTAACATCCTGAGGATGTAACTGAACAGAAATGATATGCCCTGAGCAGGTTTCCTTCTGCTTTATCTCTCAACTTTATGTTGCTATCTGTAGACCTTTAGTTAGTAGCATTATTTTCTTCAGGTAGAGCCTTTGATTGTCCCACCTCACATTTCTCTTTTTTAACTACACATCTAAGATTCGCTGTAGTGGGAAGTCTCGCTCTGAAGTGTCTATCATTCATTTACCTAAGGTATTCTGTTCGTATAATGGGGCCTAGCACAATGGGATCCTGGTCCATGACTGGGGCTCTAGGCATTACAATAATAAATAAAAATAGGACTGGGAATTAATCAGGTTGTTGACCCCTGGAGTGCAGTCTGTGAATCTTCACAAACTGTGGTCTGCAGAATAAATAGGTTGTTAATTCACGGAAGAAAGTAGATTGGGTGTAAATGGCTAAAAAGCATAATTAGGGACACAGGGCCACTGCCTAGGGACATTATGCCAGTGAACAAACAATGTATTTAAACTTGTTACTGGGCTAGGTAACAATGAGGTAAATGGCAGGTCTTGACAGAGGAGTCACATGGTAATGTTACACCTTTTAATGCTAATGTGAGGTCTTAGGAAAAGTTAATTGTAATGTTGCTGTGTATTTTCTTCAATTTTATTTTTATATTTACTGGTAGTTTTCATCTTTAAATTGTGCTGCCCTCTGCTGGAAATGAGTGGCAATTGTTGAACACCAATGAAGGCCACATATGACAAGACAAATAGGAACATAATAATTTTAATGTCTACTCCAACCTCAATTACAATTTTATTTTCTGTTTAATGTGGTCAAGTCCATTAACAGACATTTCTGATGTACTTGTTTTCCTTGTGCTTTTGCACAATTAGAACTAAATGTAACTCTTAAAATTGGAGAATTAAAGGGATTGACCTTCACAAGTGCATGTGTGCTGTGCTCCACCTGTCCTAACAGTGGATTATTTTCTCATTTTAATCATAGAATCATAGAATATCAGGGTTGGAAGGGACCTCAGAAGGTCATCTAGTCCAACTCCCTGCTCAAAGCAGGACCAATCCCCAACTAAATCATCCCAGCCAGGGCTTTGTCAAGCCTGACCTTAAAAACTTCTAAGGAAGGAGATTCAACCACCTCTCTAGGTAACGCATTCCAGTGTTTCACCACCCTCCTAGTGAAAAAGTTTTTCCTAATATGCAACCTAAACCTCCCCCACTGCAACTTGAGACCATTACTCCTTGTTCTGTCATCTGCTACCACTGAGAACAGTCTAGATCCATCCTCTTTGGAACCCCCTTTCAGGTAGTTGAAAGCAGCTATCAAATCCCCCCTCATTCTTCTCTTCTGCAGACTAAACATCCCCAGTTCCCTCAGCCTCTCCTCATAAGTCATGTGTTCCAGACCCCTAATCATTTTTGTTGCCCTCCGCTGGACGCTCTCCAATTTTTCCACATCCTTCTTGTAGTGTGGGGCCCAAAACTGGACACACTACTCCAGACGAGGCTTCACCAATGTCGCATAGAGGGGAACGATCACGTCCCTCGATCTGCTGGCAATGCCCCTACTTATACATCCCAAAATGCCATTGGCCGCCTTGGCAACAATGGCACATTGTTGACTCATATCCAGCTTCTCGTCCACTGTAACCCCTAGGTCCTTTTCTGCAGAACTGCTGCCTAGCCATTCGGTCCCTAGTCTGTAGCGGTGCATGGGATTCTTCCGTCCTAAGTGCAGGACTCTGCACTTGTCCTTGTTGAACCTCATCAGATTTCTTGGCCCAATCCTCTAATTTGTCTAGAGCCTTCTGTATCCTATCCCTACCCTCCAGCGTATCTACCTCTCCTCCCAGTTTAGTGTCATCTGCAAACTTGCTGAAGGTGCAATCCACACCATCCTCCAGATCATTAATGAAGAGATTGAACAAAACCGGCCTGAGGACCGACCCTTGGGGAACTCAACTTGATAACAGCTGACAATTAGACATGGAGCCATTGATCACTATCCGTTGAGCCCAACAATCTAGCCAGCTTTCTGTCCACCTTATAGTCCATTCATCCAGCCCATACTTCTTTAACTTGCTGGCAAGAATACTGTGGGAGACCATGTCAAAAGCTTTGCCAAAGTCAAGGAACAACACGTCCATTGCTTTCCCCTCATCCACAGAGCCAGTTATCTCGTCATAGAAGGCAGTTAGATTAGTCAGGCATGACTTGTCCTTGGTGAATCCATGCTGATTGTTCCTGATCACTTTCCTCTCCTCTAAGCGCTTCAGAATTGATTCCTTGAGGACCTGCTCCATGATTTTTCCAGGGACTGAGGTGAGGCTGACTGGCCTGTAGTTCCCAGGATCCTCCTTCTTCCCTTTTTTAATGATAGGCACTACATTAGCCTTTTTCCAGTTGTCCGGGACCTCCCCCGATAACCATGAGTTTTCAAAGATAATGGCCAATGGCTCTGCACTCACATCCGCCAACTCCTTTAGCACTCTCGGATGCAACGCATCCGGCCCTATGGACTTGTGCTCGTCCAGCTTTTCTAAATAGTCCCAAACCACTTCTTTCTCCACAGAGGGCTGGTCACCTCCTCCCCATGCTGTGCTGCCCAGTGCAATAGTCTGGGAGCTGACCTTGTTCGTGAAGACAGAGGCAAAAAAAGCATTGAGTACATTAGCTTTTTCCACATCCTCTGTCACTAGGTTGCCTCCCTCATTCAGTAAGGGGCCCATACTTTCCTTGACTTTCTTCTTGTTGCTAACATACCTGAAGAAACCCTTCTTGTTACTCTTAACATCTCTTGCTAGCTGCAACTCCAGGTGTGATTTGGCCTTCCTGATTTCACTCCTGCATGCCCGAGCAATATTTTTATACTCTTCCCTGGTCATTTGTCCAGTCTTCCACTTCTTGTAAGCTTCTTTTTTGTGTTCAGATCAGCAAGGATTTCATTGTTAAGCCAAGCTGGTCGCCTGCCATATTTACTGTTCTTTTGACACATCGGGATGGTTTGTCCCTGTAACCTCAATAAGGATTCTTTAAAATACAGCCAGCTCTCCTGGACTCCTTTCCCCCTCATGTTATTCTCCCAGGGGATCCTGCCCATCAGTTCCCTGAGGGAGTCAAAGTCTGCTTTTCTGAAATCCAGGGTCCGTATTCTGCTGCTCTCCTTTCTTCCCTGTGTCAGGATCCTGAACTCGACCATCTCATGGTCACTGCCTCCCAGGTTCCCATCCACTTTTGCTTCCCCTACAAATTCTTCCTGGTTTGTGAGCAGCAGGTCAAGAAGAGCTCTGCCCCTAGTTGGTTCCTCCAGTACTTGCACCAGGAAATTGTCCCTTACATTTTCCAAAAACTTCCTGGATTGTCTGTGCACTGGTGTATTGCTCTCCCAGCACATATCAGGGTGATTTGAAGTCAGGGACCGCGATCTAGTAACTTCCGTGAGTTGCCAGAAGAAAGGCTCGTCCACCTCATCCCCTGGTCCGGTGGTCTATAGCAGACTCCCACCACGACATCACCCTTGTTGCTCACGCTTCTAAACTTAATCCAGAGACTCTCAGGTTTTTCTGCAGTTTCATACTGGAGCTCTGAGCAGTCATACTGCTCCCTTACATACAATGCAACTCCCCCACCTTTTCTGCCCTGCTTGTCCTTCCTGAACAGTTTATATCCATCCATGACAGTACTCCAGTCATGTGAGTTATCCCACCAAGTCTCTGTTATTCCAATCACATCATAATTCCTTGACTGTGCCAGGACTTCCAGTTCTCCCTGCTTGTTTCCCAGGCTTCTTGCATTTGAGTATAGGCACTTGAGATAACTCGCTGATCATCCCTCTTTCTCAGTATGAGGCAGGAGCCCTCCCCTCTCGCACGCTCCTGCTCGTGCTTCCTTCCGGTATCCCACTTCCCCACTTACCTCAGGGCTTTGGGACTAATCGTGTAGTCCCGAGCAGCTGATTATTCCGTTGTTTTGGAGGCATTTGAACTTACCATATCCGGTAGTGGCAGCTGCTGCTGGTGTATCCAGCGATGTGATGCCTTTAAGGAACTTTCAGTGGACTAGTACCTTTTATGCAATTTATACTGGAAGGACCATATTCTGTTCTGTTTCACCCTGGGCAGTTCCAATTACAGTACTTCAATGACACTACATGGAACATAGGGCAGAATGAAATTTTTTCTTTTCTCTGGTGGAGTTAATGCTTCATCTAAAATATTTTTATAAAGTCTTGCGGATGCTTTTGAAACACATTGTTTTAATGTTTAATGCACTCAAGAAACTGGACCATCACTAATGGTTTAAATACTGAATGCATCCGATGAAGTGAGCTGTAGCTCACAAAAGCTTATGCTCAAATAAATTTGTTAGTCTCTAAGATGCCACAAGTCCTCCTTTTCTTTTTGTGAATACAGACTAACACGGCTGCTACTCTGAAACTGGTTTAAATACTGATTTTTTAAAATCTGGAATGTGCCTTTTATCAGGACAGACACTAAAGAAAGTCATTCATGGTAAGAATGAACCTAGTTATCTGGAACTATAACATGCTCAAAAACAAAATGAGGGAGTCTGCAGCTTGGGAACTGAGCTGATCAGCCGCAGGCTATAACTTTAAATTTACTAAAGTTTCTTGTAGTTTAAAGGACCATGTATTGACTAATTAAACTCTTAAAACAAAATTGTTTTTCAGTCTGATCACTATATTGTCTATTATTTGTTTTACCAAACTCAGAAATAAAAACAAACACATTAAAACAAACTTAGAATCAGTGTAACTTTCATTCATTTCCATTTGGTGTGATGGGCTCTTCTGAACCAGAACATCTAATCCATTAAATTGACTGCTGACTTTTACGGTTTATAATTGAAGAGGGCAGCATAGAGGTGAGAGGGGTTCAAAGCGATAGCCCAGAAAGATGATTTTTCACAACAGTATTTTCGATGGATTGAGGGGGATGAGAAGGGGTGAGAACAGGTGCATGTGGGGTAGGGGACTTGATGTGTGTCTGGATGTGGGAGGTGGGGTCTTTCTTGAGGAACTATTCACTGCCTCAGATGGACCCTGTGGGTGGCACTGGCCCGTTCTGAGGACTAAGCAATACCTTGGGACAGGGAGTCTGGTGATATTTTGAGTTTTAGGTAAAGCCCCAGCTCCTGGCAGGCTGAGTCGACATGAGAGTTTTGCCGTTTGAAATAAGTTTCTAGCCTGTGTGAGGGTGGAGAAAAGTTTGCAAGCGTCGAACGAGTCCAAGCTGGGCACTCAGACGCCCCCCGTTGCTTGGAACAACTAGGGCTGCCGCGCCTGCCCTGGTGGGGGACGGAGAAACCTCGCCCCCGCTACGGGCGAAGCTGCCCCCGGGCCCTGGAGACTCGCATGGGGGAGGACCCCTATTACCGCCTGAGGCGCCCCTCGCCTACGACCGAGTCTTGCATCCTCGGGGCCGGGGTTGCCAGGCAACTTGGCAGCGTTTTCACACATCACTTCCGGTGTTGTGCGCGCTCTAAGTACTCCCCTTCCTTCCCCGCTTCCTGGTGTGTCCCGTGGATGTTCGTCCCTCTCCGCACAGTGTTCCTGGTTCCTTTTCCCAGCTTCCGGCTGTCTCTCGGTAACTGCCCAAACTTCCGCTCCGCCCAGCACCCTCCGGACCGACTGGTGCCTCGCCCCGTCCCCTGCTCCCACCGCCTCCGGCCCTGCCATGCCTGGCTTCGTGCCCCGCCACATCTCGGTGTTCCCCTCCCCGCAGGAGCTGGGCTCCTCCCTGGCGCAGCTCGTGGCCCAGCGGGCGGCCGAGTCCGGCGGCCGCTTCTCGCTGGGGCTGTCGGGCGGGAGCCTGGTGCGGATCCTGTCCCAGGAGCTGCCCGCGGCCGCCGCCCTCTCCGGCCCCGCTGCCCCCGCCCGCTGGGTCCTGGCCTTCTGCGACGAGCGGGTGGTGCCCGTGGAGGACCCGGAGAGCACGTACGGTGCCTACAAGGTGAGGGGGCTGCGGGGACCCGCCCCGCCCCGCACGCGGGAAAGCCCCCTGGTAAGGGCGCGGGGGAGTTATCGGGGCAGGAATGTGGAGAAGACGTTTGTTGCAACAATTCTAGATTTTCCTGCTAAGACCAAGGGAACACATTTTTCCATGGACAAAGCTGTGTCTACACTGGGTTTTAAGTCGGTATAGCTATAGTGCTCAGGTGTGTGCTTTTTTCCCACACCCTGACCAACCTGGCTATGTCAGCTTAACTTTTAAGTGTAGATCAGGCCTTAGGATCTTTGGTTCCTGTTGACGTTCCCATTCACCAGCAGATGCTGTTGTTTCCAAAAGTTATGAAAGTAAATGTACTCTGATTTTGTTAATTGAGAGTAGGGAAAAATCCCATTGTGTAAAACAATATAGCTCAACTTCTTGGTTAGAATTTTGAGAATCTTAATTATTTATTTCAGACTCACCTCCTCTCCAAGATCTCCATCCCAGAAAATCAAGTGGTTATAATTAACCCCTCACTACCTGTAGAAGAGGCTGCTTCAGACTATGCTGAGAAGTTAAAAGAGGTTCAGTGGAAAGTTTTTGTTCTGTATATCCAACTTCTTCAAGTAGGAGTGAAAGTCACTAATTTACTAAATAAGTTCCGCAGCTGTGTTACCAATAACTCTTGCTGGTATTCAAACAGAGAATTTTAAACAATTTACTTTTTATTGCTAATGTTACTTGCTTTCTTCTTGCACTTCAGTTAGCTAGGGGAATTAATTCAGACTAGTTTTCACGTATTAACATGAAGTTTTTGTTTCTGAATTGGCAACGCTGGAGGGGAACGTTAATGTTCCCCACACACCCAGGAATGTGCTACTTAAAATGCAGAAAAGTCAGTAAAATGTTTGTTAATCATAGATTCTGTAAAACCTTTATTTTTTGCGAGTACAAAACCTAAATTCAGTCCTATTGTCCAAAATTATCTCTCTGTAATAATACTTGTGCTCCAAAGTGATGGACTGCTCATAATCTTCCCAAAAGTCCCCACGTAGTACTTTTGGAACAAACTAATTTAACAAGTTTCAGAGTGGTAGCTGTGTTAGTCTGTATCAGCAAAAACAAAAGGAGTCCTTGTGGCACCTTAAAGACTAACAAACACCAAGTGTGAGGTCAGTCTAAGAGATGATTCAATTGACAGCAGGATATCCAGGGAGGAAAAATAACTTTTTGAAGTGATAATGACCGTGGCCCATTTCAGACAGTTGACAAGAAGGTGTGAGTAACAGTAGGGGGAAATTAGGTTTAGGTTTTGTAATGACCCAACCACTCCCAGTCTTTATTCAGGCCTAATCTGATGGTGTCCAGTTTGCAAATTAATTCCAGTTCTGCAGTTTCATGTTGGAGTCTGTTTCTGAAGGTTTTTTGTTGAAGAATTGCCGCTTTCAGGTCTGTTATTGAATGATCAGGGAGATTGAAGTGTTTTCCTATTGGTTTTTGAATGTTATGATTCCTGATGTCAGATTTGTGTCCATTTATTCTTTTGCACAGAGACTGTCCGGTTTGGCCAATGTACATGGCAGAGGGGCATTGCTGGCACGTGATGGCATATATCACATTGGTAGATGTGCAGGTGAACGAGCCTCTGATAGTGTGGCTGATGTGGTTAGGTCCTATGATGGTGTCCCTTGAATAGATATGTGGACAGAGTTGGCATCGTGGTTTATTGCAGGGTTTGGTTCCTGGGTTGGTGTTTTTGTTTTGTGGTGTGTGGTTGCTGGAGAGTATTTGCTTCAGGTTGGGGGGGCTGTTTGTAAGTGAGGACTGGCTTGTCCCCCAAGGTCTGTGAGAGTGAAGGATCGTCCTTCAGGATAGGCTGTAGATCCCTGATGATGCACTGGAGAGGTTTTAGTTGGTGGCTGTAGGTGATGGCTAGTGGCCTTCTGAATAAAGACTGGGAGTGGTAGGTCATGACAAAACCTAAACCTAATTTCCCCATACTCACACCTTCTTGTCAACTGTCTGAAATGGGCCACGGTCATTATCACTTCAAAAGTTATTTTTCCACCCTTGGTATCCTGCTATCAATTAAATAATCTTGTTAGACTGGCCTCACACTTGGTAAGGCAAATCACATCTTTTCATGTATTTATACCTGATCCTGTATTTTCCACTCCATGCATCTGATGAAGTGGGTTCTAGCCAACGAAAGCTTATGCCCAAATAAATTTGTTAGTCTCTAAGGTGCCACAAGGACTCCTCATTTTTTTAATTTAACAAGATCACTCCTGAGTTGACCAAGATGTTGAATTCCCAAAAGAAACTGGGGAGGCCATCTTGGGAACCCAGGAATTGGTGTCCACTTGCATAGACTGGAATGCTGATAAGATTAAAGAATTTTAAGTTGTTCATTTTTATGTTCTATATGATTTTTTAAAAAATATCTCTGTGGATGAGATGTGTTTACTGTGGTGTATTTGTGGTGCTTGTACTCAGGGAGGGGACTCTTTAGCTGGTGAAGATGGTGTGTGTTAATGGGGAGACTTTCTAGTGGAATGTGTATGCTGTTTTTAAACTAATGATGTATAATGTGTTTGGTTGCTAAATCAAAGGTGTTCAACCTACTGCTGAACTTCTGCCATTGTAACCCAGCTGCATTCTGTGACAGTGTGTTCAGTTGTGAGATGCCAGAAAGCTGTATATGTGAACAGAAATTCATTGCAGTGTGTGAGCGCTCTGTGTTCAGCAGCTGTACACCCTTATTCCTGATGTGATTTATACTTTTGCAGTGATACCTCCTTTTTCTGTTCAGTGTCCTAATTTGTGCTTTCCTCTGTCTGGGTTTTTGTTCCTTCTTGCAGGCTTTTCAAGGTGAGAACATGCCTGTCTTTGATCTGCTGATTTTGGGAATAGGGCCAGATGGTCACACCTGCTCCCTATTTCCAGACCATCCCCTTCTGCAGGTGATTTTACAGACCCAGGGAGCGGATACTGTATACTGGGATAAGAATGTGTATTTTGTTGACAACTGTGACAGGGCTTTTTTTCCGTTCTAGTTTGTCTCTAGGTGGTAAGTCTGAGTGCATGCATATGTGGTTGTTTTAAGAGTTTGATGAACAGCTCTGAGTTATGGCATTAGAACTTGGCAGTTGCCAGTATTTGGAATTTGATTTTTAAAAAAGGAAAGTGGGAACAAGAGGAAAAGCAGATGGACTTTGACTCTTTCCTCTTCACTTAGTCCTGATCCTGCAATCTGATTCATGTGGGTGTAACCCTGTGCCCATATGGAGCCCTGTTGACTTCAGTGGAGCTGTACATGGATGCATGAGTCTGCCTAGAAAACTTTAATGTTGATTAATGCTGACCAGGATCTGAGGCCTGATAATGATCTTTGGTCTCCTTTTACTGGCTGCTTAGTCATAGTCAAATAGCACAAGCTTGAATTTGGTGAGGCTGTCCTTTGCTTTGACTCCTATCTCTGCACTATTCTGATCAATTTTCACACTTTGGCTTTATTTTTCATGGCAGGAAAAAGAGAAGATAGTTGCCTCTATTAGTGATTCTCCGAAGCCACCACCTGAGCGGATAACTCTAACATTGCCTGTTCTGAATGCAGCACGGACTGTTGTGTTCGTTGCTACAGGGGAAAGTAAAGCTGCCATCTTAAAGGTAAGGTTTAAAAATGAAGAAAATTGATGAAAACCCAAAATTTAACAAAAACAATCCATCCATTTAGTTAAAGCCATTTCCCACTGAAAAAACATTTTGATGGAAAATTTTTTGGCCAGTTCTAGAGAGTTTGTTTGGCATGGTGAACGCTTCCATGACTGTCTCATTGCACTATGATGTCCCTGGATTAGTGGGACTGGCAGTGCTAATGCCCTGTTTCTTTGCACAGCGGATTTTGGAAGGTGATGAGGAGAACCCTCTCCCTGCTGCTCTTGTCCAGCCTCATACTGGGAAGCTGCACTGGTTTCTGGATGAGTCTGCAGCCAAGGAGTTGACTGTTCCCTTTGAGAAGCACTCTATCTTGTAGAACCAAACACTTGGCTGGATTTCAGGGTGGTGATTCAGGAGCACTGGCTGCAGTTCCTGCATAGAGCCAGCTCTACAACATTCCAGATTGAGGACTCTGGTCGTAGTACTTGAATGTGGCACTAAACTAACACTGTCTTTTGTTTCTCTTTTTTTAAGCAAGTGGTACTTTGTGGAGCACTGTAATAATCAGTGGTCGGGGAGGGGAGCTATAAGACTCTCAAAGCTGGTCTCTAGCTGCAAATGGAAATGTTGGAGATTGCAGAGGTGGACAGTATGATGCAGTCTGTCTTGTGAATGGTTAATGTGATGTAAAGTGAATGCACAATATTAAAGATGTACATTTCAGTTTTTTGGCTCTTGCTTGTTTTATCTTCAGGTAGTACTTCTTGCTTAAATATCAACTAAAGGCATGATCTTTCAGTCCTTATTCTTGTGAGGAGAAGCTGCAGGAACAGCCTTGTGATTTTGGAAACCCTTGACTCTATTTATACTCCTTTAGGGGAAGTGATGCAGGTAAGGAGATGAAATCAGAGGTCTAACAAGTGTTTCCTTGGAAATACTCCAAACAACTTTGGAGTCAGGATTACTTTTTGTTTCACTTGACAGTTTTGTGGACCCTTCTCAGGATCTTGTTCTCTCTCCACTGTTATCTTTTCACTGTCCAGTGGACCTGGTCCATCATAGAACATGGACGTCAGTACTACTTGCATGTTTTTGGCCCCTGATTACACTGTTTGTGAATGGATTCTCTGTGGAGAGGTTCTCTCCTCAGGTTTGCGCTGGCTACTGGCCAGAGTTACCCTGTTTGATTGGTTCCATTATGTTGTGCATAAATCTGGGTGCTACAGGATCGTATATGTTGAAGATTCTCATAGATGCACTTTGTGTTAGTGAGATATGAGAGAACCATACTTTTTAGCTTCTTGTCATCTTGCATTTCAGACAGTCATGGCCTTGTGTCCTTCTGTTCATCTGTGACTATTTCCGCAGATGTCAGCATTAAATTCTCAGGAACATACTCCTAGGACTGCAGTCAGTCCAGGAGGAAGAATAATCTGCCAAAGAGCTGATGAATGTTACATTGGCCTTAGAGCTGCCGCTCATGCTTTTTGTTCTCTGGAATCAAGGCTAGACGCTGGTGGTAATACTACTACTGCTTCACACATATATAGCATCCAAGAGTCTCCAAGTGATTTACAAAGGGGAATAAATATTATTTAGTCCCATTTTACAGTTGGAGAAACTGAGGCAATGAAGGTAAGTGACTTGCCTTAGATCCACAGAAAACTGGCAGAGCTGGGAATAGAACGTAGGAGTTAGGATTTCTAAACCTTAGATCATACATATTATGTAAATGTGATTTGCAGAAGCTGGACAGAACTTTGATGGACATTTGTCTGCAAGCAAAGAGAGATTGAAACCAGTACTATGATCCAGAACATCTACGTCTTCTCCTTCCATGGATGTATTCCTTTCCTTTCATCCAGGTAGAGCTGAGAGAGAGAGCACTGCCAGGGGATTAGGATGACAAGTCTTTATACCTCCATTAATGGATCAAACCCACAGTTCAATGTCCCTTCTCATCAACCAGTACTGTATAAACATGCCACCTCCCCCCCCCCCCCCAAAAAAAAAAAAAAAAAAAAAAAAAAGCCTCCATGCATCTCCTGCATGGTTCTGGGGCTTCTCCCCAATTTGTGTTCCACAATCTTCTCTTTTTGGGCATGAATTCCAGTAGGCTGGGCAGATTGTGGGCCTTGTTAGTGAGCCGTACTCTTTACCCTTCACTTAAGTTGTTAAAGTTAGTTTACAGAGATCCAGATAGATTCTAACACACTGAATAAAAAATATTCATATCTGGGGTTCTTACCACTCCTTGGCTCAGACTCTCTTGTCTGAAGGCAGCTGCAGTGCACACACTAGAACAGGAAACAGATTTACTAACAGTACTGTGAGGAGGAAATGCACCTGTACTTTGCTGCCTCATCTGACTCTGAGTGAAAGCTGGGTTGGGGGACTTGGAAGCTTTTTTGTTTTGTTTTTTCCCCCAGCCTTTAAGGTCAATCCTCTTGCTTTACTGCTGCTTTCATCTTTCTCTCACTCAGGGTGTGGGTTCACCTCATGCTTCCCCCTGTGCCTTGAGCAGTCCCCCTCTGTATCTACCAAATGTCTTACCAAATGTTATGTCTGTGAGGTGCTGAATTCCTATCGCCTTTTGTTGGACTGGAAGGCACACAGCGCCTTCCAGGATTAGGCACGGAGGATAGACGCTCTTAGGCGCAGAGGATGAGACTTGCTGTGCTTGTAAAGCACCTGGTACCTTTATGCAGCTGTGTTAAGTCATTTTTCAGACTCCCTTAATATTATTTTAAATAACAATCCCACCCCCATTAATAGGGTTCTCATTGCGCATCCTTCACAGAAAAGATGCAACTACCTATTTCGCTAAGCAGCATGAGAAAGTGGGGATCTTTTTGGAATTGGGTCTGAATAAAAAAGAACTGAAGTCATATTTTATTCATATTAAACTTGGAAACTAACATAGAGCATGTGTGCAGAATGGGACTTTGAACATCCAGAATCCTGGTTACTGCTAACACACATCTCTTCAGACATATGAAACGCGCATGTCCTTGCTCAGGACTCTTACAAGCTGGATGTTTTAATAAGCAGTTTTTGATCTACCCGAGTTCTAAGAAAGTGTCTGGAAACAATTCCTCTAATATACTGAAGAAGCAAGTTTGTTTCATCTTACCCTCCGATGTTGTGTGTGATATTTTTTATAGAACGTTGTAAGCATGTCTTTTCTTCACATTTGCTGTGTGGTCCTGGATCACCTTTTGGGTGATTCTCAGGCCCCTTTTATATTTGTTCATTTAATCATCCCTACTGCTCTGTCATGCATAAAGGGTTATCTTGCTTTTTATCTAGCACAGGAGCTAATGTAAGTGCTGAATGCTTCAGCTTAAAGAGAGGATGGAAGATTTCCTATTTCTACATATCCTGGAGGGTATCACTGAAACTGGCTGTCACATAATGTTAAAAGTGGAAGGTTACTGAATTAATCTTAATCAGGAGAAACAAAGTACAGAAGGGAACTGAGAGTTGAGAGCAGGTGCTGAGCACTGACCTGTGGCATTTCTATGCGAAATCAGTGTTTAAATAAATGTTGCTTTCGGGTTCAGAAATACTTCAGAAAAGTCCCACAGTGGCACTGCTAGATTCAGTCACTTGTGCCTTGTTTGCAGATGAACTATCTCTGGCTTTTGGTGCAGTTGGAGGAAGCCCATGTGAAATGCTCTGTATGGATGGTGTATAGAAGGCTATAGAGTGGGAGGATGCCCTAAGTGAGCGTAGGACATTCGTGGATAAATTAGTTCATTACAGCCTGTTAGTTTCTAGCTCTTGACTCTTCAGCATCTGAAATCCAAATTCTGGTGCAATAGGACTTTGATAGAGAAATCCTTTTTTGTTTCCTTTGCATAGCATTACTTTATAATAAGTGGAGACAAGATGGGTAAGGTTATTTTTTTTATTGGACCAATTTCTGATGGTGAAAGAGACAAGCTTTCAAGCTTACGCAGAGCTCTTATTCAGGTCTGTAAGCAGAGGATTTGCTAGGACAGAAATTGCAATTTGCACTTTGCAGTTTATTGAATCAATCTGGGATTTTCATTCTTCAGTGTAATCAAGGTTCCATCATGTCCGTGTTCTGTGAGCTTGTTCCACTCTGTTACAAGAGGGAGGGAGTCTGTATGAGCTTGGGTTATATCAAGCACAGACACAAAAGACACCACACGGTTAACAAAAACAGAACCTCCAAACAGCCTTTTTAACATTAAGGGCTTAGGGATATTTTGAGGCCTCTTTCTGTGTCAGGGTGTGAGTTTGTGCACTAAGTGCTGCTGCCCCTTTAAGGCCTGTTTGTGTGTAGGGGTGTGGGTGCAGGGACTGCTGTGAGACAGAAACATTATTTGAATATTTATGAGCTGATGATCTGAAGGCGAGTGTGACAGAAAAAGACAATCCCTGCTGCTCTTGGAGCCTAAAAATCACTTTACCAGGCAGCTCCTCTCTGCCCATGACTCTGACTGGAAGCATTGGAAACAGGCAAGATATTAAAGTGGAAGATGGGAGGAAGGTATTCAAGTCCACTGGATGGAAGACAGCGCAGGTACCTGAGAGGTAAGGAAAAGCTTTGATGATTACCATTTCCAGAGTGATGGTTCCTTTTAAAAATAAAACCGTACAATTAGTTCAACGTATAAACATGTAATCTGAGATGGATGTATCTGCAGGTTGTTGCCTGACATGGGATATGGTAGATTACCATAAATCCAACCCTGGGGCAGGGATGCTGTATAAAGAGGACTGGAGAAGGGGGTTCAAGATTCATCTAGTGGACAACAGCAAGTTGAAACATAAATGTCCCAAACAAGTTATGTTACAGATCTTTCAGATATAGTGGTTACTACTTACTCTGACTTCTGTGCAGGGAAGCTTATGGCAAAGAGATTTGCTACAATAAGGAAAGAAGACTTTCCCCACCTGTTTTCAGAAGTGCAACCACATTTAAAAAAAAAAAAGACCAGGAATGAAAATGCACAAGTCCTACAAACATGTTGGGAGGGACAGTTAAAAGATCCTGCCCCCGTGTTTGAACTGTTGCTTATTTGATCACAACATTAAGGCTGGAAAGAAATATGGATCAACAATGTTCTACACAGTGGTCAAATCTAACTTGACATGACATGACAGTCAGGTGAACCTCTGTAACGTAACTTGTGAGTCTTAGTGTCATATGGGAATTCAAAAGTTGGAGCCTGGCCATCAGTTAGATATCAGCACTCACATTTATGCCAAGCTATAATATATGGTGCTGAGAATTCATGCTTGCCAGCAGAGCTGATGAGTCTTTTATGAGCACAGAGGCACCAGTAAAGTTATCACATCTGTCTACATTGCTCCAGCTGTACATCACAACCTGGCACCATATGTGAGTATCTATCTGATACTGAATCACTAAGGTTCCCATCCTGGTATCAGTCCAGTTTGCCTCTGCTCACAAGGGCAGCAGGAGAATTTGTCTGAAAATAGCTGAGTCGTAATCTGAGCCAACAACTCATCTTTGTTTTTAGGGCCTGTCTACACTACAAAACTACCATGTCAGAGAATCTGATTACAATGCAACTAAGACAAGCTTTCATCTTGTAGACAGGAACTGGAACCACATTTTTAATTGTGCAATAATTGTGCTGCAGCCCTATTCTGCCGATGGCCTTTTCTCTACTGTAGTGTCGGAGACTCTTTCAGGTGTGTTCCAAGCTCCAAAGTGTTTTACAAACTATATATAGAAGAATCCATTCACCACTGGGCCAGGACAAGCACCTATGGGTGAAACAAAGCGAGTGTAATGATACTTGGCTTTAAAAGTACAGTGCTTTTTAATGACAGGTTTCAGAGTAGCAGCCGTGTTAGTCTGTATTCGCAAAAAGAAAAGGAGTACTTGTGGCACTGTAGAGACTAACAAATTTATTTGAAGCGAGCTGTAGCTCACGAAAGCTTATGCTCAAATAAATTTGTTAGTCTCTAAGGTGCCACAAGTACTCCTTTTCTTTTAGTGCTTTTTAAGTATTCATTAAGCCTTACAGCTCCTTGTAAGGTAGGATAAGCCCCATAACTCCCTTGAACGGTTGGTGGTATTAGTACTAAAATTACTTTTATTATTTTACAGATGGGGAAACTGAGAATCAGAGTTTCACAGCACAACTAGACACAATAGTTTAGGACAGAAAGGGAAGACCTGGCAGGGACCTTTGGGTTATTTGGTTCCCTCTGGAGCATTGAAAAGTAGCATCTTAGGACCAGGTGGGAGTATCCCATGTAACTGCCTGTGACTGTAGGGGTGCAGGTATTGGAGCATCTGTTCTTCTCATTTTATATTTCTGTGATCCTACCTGAGCAAGTTTGAGCAGGCAGGGTATAATGGTCTGAGCTGCAGTTTGGCCAGGACACTATTGTTAATGCCTGGGCTCATGCAAACAGCACACAGGACCTTTAGTGACCATGGCTGGACAGAACTTTGGTTTTGTATGTCTAATCCGAACAACTGTTAGTTCTCAGATTACCTTTAAAAACCTCTGTTGGCTTGTAGAGGGTGAGTGAAGGATACAGCAAGAGAGAGAGAAAGAAGTCAGCTGAAGTGACTAGGGTGGTATTTACCTAATGTAAAAACACAGATGTCAAACATCAAGGGGCAAAATATACCCCTAATGCAATTTGATTAACTCCTCCTTAGATACACCAGGGACAGCTATGGCCAAGTTGTTTGTCTTGTGGGGTGGTGTTTCTTCTCTGACATGGGTGTAGCCTCCTCTTTCTAAAAGGATTCTGTCATCCAAACATCATTCCTCGATCACCTCACTTATGGAGATCACTGTCTTCCTCAGTGGATCCCTTTCCCACCTTTCCCATTAAGTTCACCTGTCATGGAGCCCTGTTCTTTTTCTGTTGGGCCACCAACCCTGGCTAGCATAGACTGAAGGCCGGGTACCTTGCTTGCCCTCTCACTGACTGACTTCCAGTGGCGCTGCAGGAGCTACAGTCTCTGTTTAAAATCACTTGGATGTACTCAGTGGCTTTTGTTTTGCTGGGCACTTTGCTGGGAGGTGCTGAGCACCTGCCACTCCCAATAACTTCAGTGCAGGTTCAGTGCCAAGCATCCCCCAGGAGCCTTTATCTAGTTTCTTCTGAAATTAGCCAGTGATGGTTTACTTCAAAATATTATCCATAACCACCATCATCCTGGTAATAAATGTGTGGAACCACAGGGAAAACAAAATGTAGTTTACTGCATGGGTCACAGCCATTTTTAAGGGACCTTACAAGGTTAAACAAGTAAAATGGGAAAAACACCCAGTGCGGGCAGGAAATAAGAAGAGGAGATGCCTTTTGCTCCACAACAGGTTGAGTATTCTCCTGGGTCCCAACTTTAATTAACTTGTGTATTTGTTACATAGGGTGCGTTTGCACATCAGCAGTCATTACTGAATTCTGGGCCAGGGAGACAAGACTAGTTCGTAATCTCTATCTAGATCATTAGGCACTGCTGCCAATGCATGTACAGGGTATCTAGGTCAGGTGAGAGATGCTTATAAGAGAGACATGACTATCCTGAGGTATTTATTATGGTTTCACTAAACACCAGCACGTTCGTAGATGTACAGATTCTAAGGCCATTGTGATAATTGTCTGACCCCCTATAAAACAGGCAATAGAACTTCCCAAAAATAATTTTTAGAGCAGGTCTTTTAGAAAAACATCTGATCTTGATTTAGAAATTGTTAGTGTGGAGAATCTACCACGACCCTTGGTAAATTGTTCCAATGGTTAATTACTCTCACTGTTCAAGTTTTATGCTTTATTGTCAGCTGGAATTTGTCTAGCTTCAACTTCCAGCCATTGGATCATGTTAGACTTTTCTCTGGTAGACTGAAGAGCTTATTATTAAATATTTGTTCCCCATATTGATACTTAAGGACTGTAATCAAGTCATCCCTTAATCTCTTCATTAAGCTAAGTAGATTGTGTTCTTTTAGTCTGTCACTGTAATGCATTTTTTTCTAATCCTTTAATCATTATCATGGCTCTTCTCTGAACCCTCTCCAATTTATCAATGAGTCACTTTGTTAGTAAACTCTCACAGATAAGTCCTTCTAACCTCTGGTGAAATTTCTGCTGTTGCATCATCATCTCCCTGGGCAGGATGAATGAGCCCACAGGAAATTTTTAAAAAATGAGGAGCCCTCCCATAAAGTGTTGGAGTGAGTGAGGACTCAATCTCAGCTTCTATTCTTCTGTGCAACTTGCTGTAATGATTTGGTATGATAAAAAATAAGACAGTCCCCCAAGGTTTTGACTTATCAGTCTCCTAGGTCCTTGGAAGTGGTTGCCCTATTTGCACTATTAAGAGCACCTTCCTGAGGCACATTTTGCTGGCCTTAGTACAGAGGTGTCAAGCTCTACGCTTATTTCAGATGCACGCTTTTCATATTTTTGCATTTGAGGTAGAGGGCGGGGCACGGGAGGTCTGTTTAACTGACCTGCATCTGTTGACCCTGAAAGTCCCCTGCCTGGTACCTTGTGTTGTCCTTTACACCTGTGCAAAGTAGTTGTAAAATGCTGCTATTCTGATTTGGTAGTAGTTTGCATTCATTTTCGAGAGCTGCAGATGACAACACATATGGTGCATGGTGATGGAAAAGGAGGTTCATTGGTCATCAGCTATGCTGGGTCACAGATGTGGTTACTCCAGCTAAAGCTGTTTGTGTTACTTTGGCGGAGTAGCTGTGGCAAAAGGAACTTGAAATCTCCACTGCAATCATTGGCTTTACTGGAAATTCCACCATCAAGTCCGTTTAAGCAGCTTTAGTGGTACCATCAAATTCAATCCAGGAGTCCATAAAGAGGGTAGTGCAGTAGCATATATTGTCTTTCCTCCCACAAGCTGGCAGACTTTTCCAGCGGTCAGTATGAGCACATCCCACAACTTGTTCTGAATTTTTGGAAAGCTACTAATGCTGGCTGAGTGCTCACTGAGCTCACATTTGGGCTGTGAAACACAAAATCTAATTTAGGGTTTGATTACTTTTCTTTTCCATAGTAAATCAGCCAACAGTTCAAAGGCATTAGAATATGCAGGCAACACACACACAATTAGTCTGACAGTGGGAATGGCCTCTGAGTGCCTTTCTCTTGTCCCCCTCCTATATAAGTGTGTGTGTGTGTGTGTGTGTGTGTGAGAGAGAGAGAGAGAGAGAGAGAGAGAGAGAGAGAGAGAGATGGGAAATGTCTTGTTTTTATACTTTCGTCATTCTTTCCCCCACTCACTGTTTGAGCCACATTTTTCTCTTTGCCTCTTCATGAGTCTCCAGGCTAAAGGGGGGTGGGCTGGGGAATGTATCATAGGAAATCTTCAGAAATTCATACTGTGGCAGCATTGTCCGCTTTGCCTGAGGTCACAATAGAATGCAGGCATGACCTTTCAACAGCTTCTCAGTTATTAGTGAATTTGCTCTCTCGTTTTAATCTCCTCTTCTAGACTATGGAGAGAATCTGCTTGGAGAAGCAATGGCACATAGGAATCTTTTATCTTTTAATTGCATCAGACCCTCTAACATTCAGAGCCATCTTTCTAATACTTCACTGGTTTTAGAGGAGCAGCCGTGTTAGACTGTATCCACAAAAAGAACAGGAGTACTTGTGGCACCTTAGAGACTAACAAATGGCACCTTAGAGACTAACAAATTTTTATTAGAGCATAAGCTTTTGTGGGTGCTTCACTGTTTGCCATTTTCACAGGCTACTTTGGTTGGCTTTTGCTTCCCGCAGTGTAGAAGTACAGCAGTTCAGGAGTGTGATCTAGTGGTTACAATAGGGAACTGGCAGTGGGGGTACCTGGGTTCTCCAGGCTGTGGTTGACCATGGGAAGGTTTCTTCATATTTCTCTGCTTCAGTTTCCCTACTGCAAAATCACACTAAGCTACCTCTTAGGACAGTGTGAAGCTAAAATGTCTGGCAATCATATTATGATCTGTGACTGTAGGTTGGAAGAAACCTTCTGGTTCTTCCCATACTAGATACTGGTGGGGCAGTGGCAAGACTCTTCCAAAATAAACTTACTGTCAGACCAGGGCCTGTAAGCTTTCCAGGGTGGGGAGCATCTCCTTTCTACATTTGTACAACAGCTACCACCATGGGGTCCCAGTCTTGACTGGGGTCCTTGGATGCTACCATAATATAAATGTAATAACATCAGAGATGCTATAGTAAATCTTATATCTCAAGTCTGGCTCCTCTGTTGTGGTGCTCCCCCCATTCCTCAATGGAAGTAGAAGATTCCTGCCCCGCATCTGCACACCGTGCATCATGTCAATGTTCCTTGGTCAAAGAAGGTTAGATGGAATCTCTTGTCAGAACCTATCAGTGCTGCTGCTCCTTGCTCAGCTGCAGAAGTTATTGCAGGGTGACACAAGTTTCCTTCCCCCATGCCAGCTGAACATGCTCCTCCTTATGTTTGGTAGGCACACTGTACTCATCAGTGAATAGAGGGACATAAAGGACTGTAGCATGCATCTCCCAGGCACTTTTAGAGTCAAAGGGTTCCCCAGCATTGGCTGTCTGCATGTTGTTTGTTCTGATTCCTCCTCTGATGAGCATTAGTAGCTGTTAGAATCTGGTTGTAGCCTTACAGTGATCCTATGAGTCTAGAATTTGTGTAGAGAGAGCCCAGATTAGAACTCCCACATTGGGGTGCTCATGAACTTTGGATAAGTTTGGATCTGGATTTGAACTTGTTGGCCTCATCCTTGGGGGCCCACACTGGTAGTTCACAAGCTATTGGGTGAAGGAACAATGCTAATCAGACAAAGAAGCTTGCATTACCTCCCTTGGGAGAGCACTGAAACACCATGGTCATCTCTGTTCTCGCTTCCCAGGTCGCACAGATGCCACAGTGAAGAATTTCCTGCCCTATTATCAGAGGCAACTTGCAACCACCTTTCTGAGACGGGTCTCAAAGGAGCTGGACCCGCAAGGCAAACCTGCTCTACAGCTGCTGCAGAGCAAAGTAAGTATCACACCTCCTGTACATGACACACTGCCCCTACTACAAACACCTGATCCCAAGGGCACCTTTTCATGGCTCCATTCCCCCAGAAACAAACATTCTCTTAGTAGTTGCTGTAATATGGAAACTACAGCTGCTTCTTCCTAGACTCTGGCAGTCTCATGTAATTATTTGCTAGGGTGTAAAAAGAAAAGGAGTACTTGTGGCACCTTAGAGACTAACCAATTTATTTGAGCATAAGCTTTCGTGAGCTACAGCTCACTTCATCGGATGCATACCGTGGAAAATACAGAAGATGTCTTTATACACACAGACCATGAAAAAATGGGTGTTTATCACTACAAAAGGTTTTCTCTCCCCCCACCCCACTCTCCTGCTGGTAACAGCTTATCTAAAGTGATCCCTCTCCTTACAATGTATATAATAATCAAGGTGGGCCATTTCCAGCACAAATCCAGGTTTTCTGACCCCCCTCCTTCCCAAAACCCCACTCTCCTGTTGGTAATAGCTTATTGGATCACTGACCTAACAATAGGGGCTTCTTTGGCTTCTCATGCCCTGGAAATAGGTCTTTTGGGACATATTTTAAAATGCAGATTACAATGGTTGATCTGCGTGTGTGTAGGGGCAATTTCTGCATGTCGGAGGCCGGTGGTGGGATGGCTTAGTTCACTTTTGAGGGACTGACTAAAGTTTCAGATAATTCAAAAGGCCTTCTCTTCCTGCACACCACCCCCTCTTTTTCCCTCCCTCACTGATCCCCACTGACTCCTGTAGGAGCTGTGAGCTTGGAGAGAGGACAATGAATGGCTGTTACTAGTGTTCTGGGAGATTTCTTTTTCCCACACACCCCTGAGCTGTTGTCTTCTCCCTGATCTGAAGACAACTTTGTCTTCCTCCCTCATTCGCTCTAGCATCTTGAGATTCTTTAGGGCTATTAATCTCTGACACATAATTGTGTGTGTTGCTGAATGAATCAAGCATGAGGATACACGCCCTGGTGGCCCGAGCATTGGAATAGGAGGTGGCAACTCCCAAATTCTAATCCTCACTGCTGCCCTGCTGCCACTAGGAAGGTTTAAAAATTGCCACTCTGTGTTACTTGCTATCTTTCATTCCATACTAAAGAAACAAGGTGGGTGAGGTAATATATTTTACTGGACCTACTTCTGCTGGTGAAAGAGAGAAGTTTCCAAGCTTACACAGAGCTCTTCTTCAGGTCTGGGAAAGGTACTCGGAGCATTACAGATAAATACAAGGTGGAACAGATTGTTAAGCATAAGGAGTTAACACATGCTGCAAGAGACCATTCATGGTGAAGTGGGCTGTTAACACCTCTGCATGTCTCTCTAATAATCCTGGGATGAACGTGGCTATAACACTGCAATTCCACACTACATACAGTTTTATAATTTTATATACACAGATGGAGCCGATAAACTGTGACCTCTCCTCTGGTTAGACTGAAAGACCTTGTAAGTCCCCTTCAGAGCTACTATGACTGTAATTACAGGGCGCGCGTGTGTGTGTGTGTGTGTGTGTTAATGTAGGTGTTTTATTTGCTTTCAGTGTCTGCTAGATGTCATCGTTCAGTTGTCCCATTATTTATATTGTGGTAGCAGCCAAAGGCCCCAGTCAGGGTCCCCTTGTGCTAAGCACTGCAGAGAGACAGATGACATGGTATCTGTCCCAAAGAGTTTACAGTTGCATCTGCACTTTCACTGGGACTTGTTTCCTGTCCTCTCTTATCCATTCTCAGCTCCAGAAGCCACCTGATGCTCTTCTGCATGAGGGATTCCTGATGCAGTATACTGGGGACACCTGCAAGTGGAAGAAGAGTTATTTAATTTTGCTGGGAAACTATACCCTGGAGTGGTTTGATAGTAAAGAGGTAAATGTGCTACTTCAGCTGCTTTTGTCCCCACTTTATGGGTTGTAAAATGTATATGGATCTTACATACTCTTACCCCATTGAGGTGTGTTTCCTGCAGGCACATGTACACCCAGACATCTGACAGTGTGTCCCACTGTTTCGGAAAGTTTATGTTCTGCGCCCCCTCCCTGCCCAAATTCCTCCTTCTGGCTTATAGGGTTACATTCTCCTCCTTCATTTCCTCTCCAAAATGAATGTGTGGTGTTTGTTACACAGCTACTGAATTCCACCTCCAGAGGTGGCTGTATACTGTCAGTGAGTGCAGTTTAGAGAAAGAGACTTGCTGACCCTAAATCCTAGCAGCAAGGTGTGTGTGAGGAATTCTGCCCTTGAGCCCTCATTAAGATAGTTCTGTCTGGATTTCTTTTCCAGGCCCAGGGGAGAGGATATAAGCCCAGAGGATCCACGACTCTGTCCGGATACTTGCTGGTGACCTCACTGAGCGAATATACCAGGCTGATTGACAGTCTCTGCCAGGGATTAGTAGGTAAGTTTGTGATGTGCCCCATTTGAGAAATGTGCCGCAAACCAGAAGGGAACAGTGTCTTACTGGCCCCTCACAGCATTATACAGAACAGCGACTTCAAGAACTCTTCAGCAACACCACCTCTAAATAGAAAGGGCTCCATGTCTGAATTCTGAACTTTCTCTTTTTCGTTGTAAGGATGGCAAAGTCCAACATATAGAAAGAAGAATATTGATTATACATACACAGAGACTCCATTGCTCATGGGGCTGTTGTACTGTTCAAAGTTAGAGACCACAAAATAAATTGAACATGCTGATGTCTCTAAAACATAAGGTTTTCAGGACCTCATGCTGTTTAAACCTGTTTCCTTTTTGCCATGCTGTTCTGTCCCTCCTTTTTCTCTCTTTAGAAGGAGTACATTTAGTACTGTTGGTGGGTTACAGGGCTTTATTCAGCCAGATGAAGAACCCAGGTTTCACAGTGAAGTGACATGAAATTAGAAGCAGATGCAGAGAGATGTTGCCAATCCCTGAACTCATTTGAGACAGCTGCTCTGTTCCATTTCTCAGTGCTACTTGCCAGCTCTGAAAAGAAAGTGGCAATGTGCCCTAAAATTCCATCTATTTGTAACGATATGTAAAATCTTTTTATTTCATACAATACAAATTAAAAATTTCTAATGAAGCAGGAATTTTTCCTGTCTGCTGAAGAAAGGAAGTGAGACTTCAATAATCACTTTCAGAACAGAACAGATTTTGTTAATGGCAGAATAGAAAAAATCCTTAGTGTACAATTTTGGCACAATATTTTCTAGTAAATACTAACTACAAAAATGAACATGCCTTAAAGTGACTGTGCAAGTCTCTAGCCTGACTCAGTGCATTCAGATGTCTCAAATTATGGGCCGAATCTTAGCAGGTACTGATCACATGTAGTTCCCTCTGACATCTTAGAAGTTGCTGGTGCTCAGGTGTCTGTCAGCAGACAGGATTTCCTTCTGGCAGTAAAATGGCAGCTGTCAGTGAGAGACACTAGGATCATTAAGAGCTGTGGAGACATTACACAGTATTTCTAGAAATAATTCTAACTCGTTGGAAGCATGTTCTGTGCTTTTCTTTTCAAGCTGACTACACCCACCAAGACCAAGACCCCTTAAATGGGCCTCCAGAAGAGTTTCTGCTGTTCCTTTACCATCCGTTCCGAAAGTCCTTCTGTTTCTGTACAAACTCTGCAAAATCCCAGCACACCTGGAAATCCATCCTTCGAGATGGGATCCGATATTGCAGCACAGGTAACACCTGGAAGCGCCTGCATTACTAGACCTGAGGCAACATCTGCAAATGGGGCTGACCACAGGAGTTCGCTACTGACATGAGGATCCTTTCCTAAAATTGTGTGGAGTCCATTCAGTGAGGCATCACCTGTGAATTGAGGGCCCAGTGAATCAGATACGAATGTGATACTGATGGAAGTCCAAAGAGTGTAAAAATTTCCTACATTTTCTATTCTTCCTTGGATTGAATTTATGGTTTTTAAATTTGAGCAAGTTCAGGCAGTTAGGCTTTCATTTCTTTAAAGGGAGAGGCTTGTGCACTCAGATCCACAGAGATTTCCAGAGGTTCTTCCCCCTTCTTTGTTATTAGTGTAATGTTAGTCTCTATCATAGGTTTTATATAGCACTTATTGCCATAGCATTTCAGCACTGCTTGTAACCAGCAAGCTTAGTTACATATAGCCAGATTTGGGTGTGCTAAGAGTGGATTGGACTTTTCTGATTAACCTCAGCTATGTTGCTGGGACTAACTGGTATTTCGGGTTCAGTTTTACAGAGACAGGACTCCTTTGAAGTAGAGGCTTTCCTGGAAGCTGTGCGATTTTATAGGCAAGAGAAAGGTAGTTACGGAGCAGGGGATCTCCTCCTGGGAACAGAGCCTGAGGTTTGTAAAGTGCTGAGCAGTCCAAAGCTGGAGTATTTAATACATGCTCTATGCTGGTAACTTGATGAAGATGGTCTTTTTCTTTGGGTTTAGATTCTCAGTAATGTGCTGATGGAGGATTTGCTTCCAGTGCTGCAGTCTCAGGTCCCCCCAAATCTCAAAGGGTCAGAAAGTAGGAAGAAACAGACCTGGTGCCAGGTAAGTCCACAGAGCAATGCTTACATCTAAACCCAAACAGTGATGTTTCAGGAACTAATGAGTGACACTCAGCTAACTTTTTAGACTATGGTTTCGGAAAGCACATTAGGAGTTTGTACTTTGCTCTGCGACAGACAAATAAACACAAAGAACAGCTCCACTAGCTACTGCTCTCAAAATCCAACCCACAGCCTCTGCCTTTCATGTCTCCTGTGAAACTGCTGCCTTTGATGTAGTGTGTTGTGCAAAATTTAAACAGGGTATTTGTGGGGAATGAAGAGCATCCTGCTGTCTACATGTAGCTACCAAGTAAATGATGCCCCAGGAGTGATTGGACTGGCCTTTGAGTTGGGTCAGCTTGGAGCCCCATGCTTACAGATGTAATATAGGTAGAAGACAGTGCACTAATCAGCTGCAAGCAGAATGACCTGACAAGGACTGTGCACCCAGCAGCACAACCAGAAACTTCTCCTGATCTCTGCACATGGCCTGTATGATGCCTCTTACTTTTCCTGTTTTCTCCTTCCCTTTTGCTGATCTGGTCCCTGCTTGGGGTGGTCAGTTCCTAGAGGAGGTTTATACATTGGTCCTCAGCCAGGTCTCCAGCGAATTCCTGGATTTTCAGAGGGAGAATGAGAAACTCCACATTCAATTGGAAAAGAAGATTCGCCCTGATCTGGATCAGATGCTGATTTTAAAGGATCAGATATCTATAAAACTCCAAGGTTAGAGGAAAGGGGGTGGAGGGATGGGGTGTTTGGTTCTCTTCTGTTAACCCACGGGATTTACTTTGCTTTAGAATTCTAACTCTCTCAATTGTATTTGAAATTCTAAGCAGCGTGTGCAGCATTATCTGCCACTGGAGAGGTTGGATTGGGGAATGAGTTCATTATGTCTTACTGTTTTAGACAATGCTATGTGAATCTTGATTACAGTATTTATGATTAGATGCTATTTGATGGGTACCCTAGATTCACAGAAACTGCGGGGATGGGCACATCCGAAATAAAGGATAGGTGGATGGATGAGTATTTCACATTCCAAGACCCTGCAGTTGTCTCCTTGAGCCTAATTAATCCAGGGCAACCTGACTTCCGCTGTGACTTTGTCAGGCTAATTGAGGGGTTTCTACCTTGGCAGCGGTGGTCCAGAGCTCAGTGGAATCCTGCTGTCACCAAGGAGTAGAGCCTGACCTGGACTGTGTGATGGAGGAGCTCATATGCCCCATCAGCTTAGGATTTGACGTGGTGCGTTCGCTCTTCACAGACAGAATTGATGAGATGATCAGACATGTGCAGAGTTTGCCTACCACTGTCTTCCAGGAAGAGGTAAGATATAGACGATATGACAGAGGGACCGTTTTGTCTTATTCCCCTGGAGACCACATTACATGTCCGCGTTCAGTATTGTGGATGGCAACTTAATTCCATCTGTCCCATAGACTCCGGAACACCAGTGATCCACCTACTCCAGTATCCTGCCTCCAACAGTAACCAATGTATAATAACTTGTAATCTCCTCATCACAATGATGTCTCTGAATTGTGCAGGTCTGTACAATGGGAGGAAAATTCTCCCTGACCCCCAGCTAGAGAGGAGATTATGCCCTGAACTGTGCAGATCGTGAGCTCTTGTAACTTTCACCTAGCTGCTGTTGTAACTGCACAGTGCAGTTCATTCAGGTCAGTGCCACATGCTGTTTTGAATGTGACCACACCACAGAGGCAGCTTGATAAAGGTAGGCAACTTTGTTAGACAAGAATATGGCTTCTGAACTTGTCCGAGTCTGCTCGGTATTCCACTGCCTGTTCATGGATCACCCATAAACAGGTTTTGTGGGACAAACATGGCTCCAGAGACAAGTAGTCAATGTCCTTCTGCAAAGAGATGCCTTCTTTTCAGTTTTACATTGCTTGGACATGGATAATGGCTTTAACTCAGATCCTTTCCCATACAATATTAATTCTTAGCATGTAGGTAAGCTTTCACTGCCTCTAGGCACTGTACAGACCTTAACTAGCTGACTACTTGTCTGATGCAGATTCTCACACTTGGGGAAATGCCCTGGAAACCTGAATTCATGGAGCCATGTTACGAGAAGGCTAACCTCTACAAAGACAGTCTGCAGGGACTGAAGGAAAGATTTGGCTTTCATGGTGTGGCAAGTTTAGTCCTCAGAGCCCAAAACCTCATGCAGCAGGTAAGTGGTGATACTTTGAGAGAACAGACTGGGGTGAGGCAACCTCTTAGTGGAGATGAAGGGAAGGGGCAGTGCATTCATTCCCTGAGGGTTCAGCTCTGAGCTGATCTATTTTTACCTTTAATTTGTGTGGGGTCTGCTTTTTCCCTTGGGCATCAGCAGGGTATGAAGAGATTATTTAACCAATCTTAGAGAGAAAGCAGGCTGCATTATCCAGAGGGTGGTTGCTGAAGATGTGGAACTGAGTCCTGACTGTGGTCTCTGAATGTGCTGGCTCCCGTACTCATCTGACAATTTTTTTCTTTTGTAGCTAATGCAGAATTCGGTCCATACATTCCACCAGCTTTCAGAGCAACATCTGAGCTTGGCAACCAACCACAGCCAAATCACCCAGACTCTGGAAAAGATCAAAACTCGTGTGCTGAAGGTAAGGTGTGCGATATTCTTACCTTCTCTTTGTGTAAAGTCCTATTTCTTTGGATCATATTCTCCCTGCACTTGTTGGCTTTTCTGCTCTGTGTGCTGCCTTGGACACTGTGTTCCTCACATGCTCCAGTCCTGAGCTGTTCTAGGTGGACAGATGCAGAAGTTGTTGTGGGGAAGTTTCCTGACTGTTGCGCTGATTCCTTTTTCAATTTGGTTGTGGTTGGTTTTCAGAAATTTGACTATGACAGCAGTTCCACCAGGAAGCAGTTTGCACAAGAGTGGCTGGTTCAGATCTTTCTTCCCTTTCTGCTGAAGAATCTGGAGCCCAGATGTAAACTGGTGAGGCCTGATTCTGAATGAAGGTGAAGGGACCCAAACCCCATATGTGAACTGATGAAGCTCATACAAGCTGATTTTATCTTATCAAACTATTCCATTTTATTCTTCAGAAAAGCTTTGCTAGCTCAGTGAACTTCAGTGGGCTGATAGGAGATCCCCTTCCCCTCAGTGACTTTCATAGAATTTAAGACCAGAAGGGATCATTAGATCATTTAGTCTGACCTTTCATTATAGCGTTCCAGAGTGGCAGGGCTGGACTGTGACTCCAAAGAGAGGAGAGGCTTTAAGCAATATTACAGGTTCTTCAGTGCCACCGAAATGCAGGCCACTCTCACCAGGCAACCAATAAACTCCCTCCAGAGGGCCATGAATCTACTTCTATTTCACATCATGACTCTTACTACCATGTAAATCTTTCCCCAAAATTTTCCATTTCGTTTTATCATTTTTCTGCACTGCTACCAGCCTAACTCAGTACCTTGTACTAGGACAATGGTTAAGTTTGACTCCGCTTGAAGATAGTCCTGGTGCATGTCAGTGGGCTATTGGTGGTACAGGGCACTGTGTCCTGAAGAGATTTAAACTTTGTCTCTAGTGATCAGGATTCTGGGAAGCTTGATCCTAAACTTGGTTAACTTTCCCCCAGACTTCTGGGGAGTTTGAACTAATTCCATTGAACACTTTCCATTCTGGCTGTTTAACCATGAGGCTCCACTTTCCTTCTGAACCTGTAAATACACATAAAACATTGTGCAGGACCAGCATTAAAGGTTGGACAGGCAGTTCAGGTGCCAGAAACTACAGGATGCCATTGGAATTTCAGGTGACTATTTATTCCGAGGTGGGGGCAGAACACCATATTTTGGCTCTCTTCAGGTGCTGTGTAATCCAAGGTTGGCCCTGCCTATCTGTGTGTGTGTGTGTGAGGTAACTGATGCTGGCTGATTTCCCTCTCTTCTACCTCCTTTGGTAGGAGCTGCCCAAGTATGAAAATTACGTGTTTGCTGACTTCAGTGGCATCATCAATGTTGAAAATATTTATGAAGAAATGGTTCTGGCTGTTCTGCAGCAGGCAGTCACCACAGGTGAGTAGAAACTGGGTTCCATCCTAAAACAGACCAAAGTCAGCACTGTTAGGTCCTTATCCTCTGCTAAAGAGAGGACAGATTATCTTCACCAAAAATGTTTACAGTCGCCAGGCCTGTAACTTCCCCTCTGTTGACTGCTGTTGGCTTTTTTTTTTAAAGCATTTTGTGATGTTTTGGGGTTCAGTCCATATCAATAAGGGGTTGTTACTGCCTGCCTTGGAACTTTGGGTGCTTTAAATGCTGGGTTGCTGTGGCTCACAGCCCTGATACCAGTTTCCTCACCAGCCTTCCTTTTCCTGCAACAGCTGACTAGCTTTTAGTCACGATCCCCACAGAGTCCAAGGTGCTGGTTTTCCTTGTCTCTTCAGGTGAAGAATAACTTAGGGGCTCTTTTCACCTCTCTGTATAGTCCAGTAAACCTTTGAAAAGTCTCTCTCAAAGTTCATTGACCCTGCTTCATGAGGCAGAAAGTCTTCCTGGGATGTTGTCTTCAGCCCCTTGTTTATCCCTCCTCCCCCACCTCCTGCTGGTAATAGCTCATCTTAAGTGATCACTCTCCTTACAATGTGTGTTTTTTCATGGTCTGTGTGTATATAAAATCTCCTCACTGTACTTCCCACTTTATGCATCTGATGAAGTGAGCTGTAGCTCACGAAAGCTTATGCTCAAATAAATTGGTTAGTCTCTAAGGTGCCACAAGTACTCCTTTTCTTTTTGTTGAAATTAAGTGATCATTTCCCCCATACTTGCTCTTCTGATGATTTTGTTTGCCTGGCATGCAAATGTACTTTTCATTGGTCACACGTTGCTCAATTTACATGGGAGATACATTTAAACAAGTGGCACCGCATTCCTTTGTCTGGGGAAAAAACTGTTTTTCATCTCCCCTTGACATGCTTGATTTAAACACATTTTAGTCATAATTTCAGCACAGCTGAATAATCCTTTCTGGGTTTACTTTACAAACATCATGCAAGAATATTAGTGATGAGAGTGTTATTGGTTTTCCAATGACCTATAACGTGACACCTTTTAGATACAAATTATTACAATAAAGAGTTAGAGTAAACTTGAGCTGGTGAGGCCAGCTGAAACTCACTGCTCGATACCAGGGAGCCAGTTGCCTTCTGGCATGGGAATGCTCTTATGGTCTCTCACATCTATAGGCATCTTTATGCTTTCCTGTTCAAACAACTTTCCATATGTTGTTTGTGGTAAATTCCAGTATTCCTATGTTGAAATATCTTACTTCTGCCAGTCTCTGCATTCTCTTTCTCTTCCTGCTCTGATTGTAGCCCAAACATTTCCCACTGGCTAGTGTGGTGGAAATAAAATCCCATTTTACAGCCGTGATGTCATCTCAGGGCTGCATGTTAGTTGTTGCTTTTCAAGTGTTAAAAACAAAAGAGCTTTCATGTTCAGGACAAATCGTTAATGTGGTCATTTTAAAGCCAGGCATCCTGCCCATCTGCTTGCATTGGCTCCTCTGATCAAACCAGCCCCAAAGGCCATTTTTAACTCTTCAAATATGTTTTTTTGTTGGGGATAAGTCAGAGGGACTATGTGACAGAGCTTTCAAAGCCTCCAGAGCAGTCACAGGGACTTGCTCCTGGCTACCACACTAGAACTGGGGATAACCTGGCTTCCCCTGTGGAAAGAAAAATGTCAAGAAGGGCTCATAAGAACTAGGACACAGGACAGATGGAATATTAATGTAGGGGTGTGTGCTGCACAAGGACTGTGACTATATAGACACATGCAGTAGGGAGGGAACAGGGATAGAGAGCAAAGCAAGATTTGGTATTTCTTTGTCTTACTTTCTGTTGTTCTTTGTTTCAGCCTTGAAAGAGGCTTCAAGTCAAAACAGACATAATCTTTACAGTGACAGCTTCTCCTGTGTTCTGGATAGTGTGGACAACTTGCTGCAGCAGGACAGAGCCCAGGAACACTCTGAAATAAGGACAGGAGCCTTAGGTTGCAATGCCACATCAGACACCATGAACCTCATCTCCTGTCAAGTCAGTGAGACGACTTCAGACAAGAAAGCATGGAAATATGAAGGAGGCTCAGCTGGGGCTGCAAATCCTCCCAAAGATAAAGGGCGAATCTGCCCAGTAACTTCCCATTGCCATAAAGAAGCAGAAAAATATTTGAGGGTGTTGCCTGATGGTAGGAATTGGAGACACAAGAAGGCCTTGGAACCAGACATGCGAAGCAGCTGTATTACTGAACCTGCAGGACATGTTGCAGAGAAGACTGAAGTTGTGTCTGAGGCTGAAAACAATATGTGCACAGGAGACCGAAATAAAAACAAATGTAATGACAAGTCATGGAGCCCTTTTGCAAGGAGCAAAGATCTACAAGAGCCACAGAACATCATAAATGAACATTCAGTAGATAAAGTTGCTGTAGAGAAAATACAAGAGGAATGGGGGAGGGCGATGTTTGAGCAAGGCGGTCAAGGGCAGGATGGAGAATTGGAGTTAAATCTAGCTTGGATTAAAGGAGCAGGACAGAGTGGTAAGAATAACCAAGAATACAGAGAGTTATTGCAGGATCAAGAAAGTCCCTGCAAGGAATCTTGTAACTATACTTTTTTTTGCAAATACAAGCATGTCCAAGAACCAGAGTCCAACCCCAGATAGTACAAATTCTGACAACTCTCAGGCTAACTGTTGGCCTAATACCAATTCATTGCAGGTTATGGGTTTGGACAGAGATACATATAGGGACGATGGAGGTTTAACAGAGGGAAAATTACAAAGATCTGCAACAAATCATGTGGCATCAATTGAGTGGGATGGAGACAAGTTAGGAGAAAATCGGAGCAGTTGGGAAATGCATACAGTATCAGTGGGTGAAGGCAAATGCAGGGTGGGGGAAGCTTGCAATGGGCAAATGATCTCACACTGTCCATTTTCTGTGAAAGAAACAGGGGATGCCACTTGGACACACCGACTTCAGGAACATGGTGATGAAATGATTGCAGCATTACATGTCCAAAAGTTGGTTCCTGCGGAGGGTCTGGAAAGAAAGGTCTGTCAGCTGGAGCTAGGGTACGATGCTCAGCAGGAATTCAAGGGGCGTAGGCATGCAGGTGGACTGGCTGAAGGTAAGTCTGTTCCCTTTTTACTCACTGGAAGCCTGAGACACGAAGATGTGCATGAGGGTCCTGTCCCGGAAATGAACAAGGAGGAGATGACAGAGGCAGACTTCAATGAGACAGATAAGACTGTTTTTCTAGAGTGTCTGTCCATAGCTATCGAAATGGAAATCTTCCAAACAGATCTGCTGGAAATGGATCTCGAAGACAACAGAGACCAGGGAAGTGGTTGTCGTCAAACCGAACCTCTGAAATAGAAGTACGAGGAGCAAGATCTAGCTGACGTTGACCATCGTGGAGCAGAGGGATGGCAAAGCTTCGTACACACATTCAACTTTCCTGATACAATGATAGATGAAGTTTTGGAATGAAGTTTTGGAATAGCCTTCCGAGGGAAGTAGTGGGGGCAAAAGATCTATCTTGCTTTAAGATTAAACTCGATAAGTTTATGGAGGAGATGGTATGATGGGATAACATGGCTTTGGTAATTAAATATTCATGGTAAATAGGCCCAATGGCCTGTAATGGGTTTTAGATGGGGTAAGATCCAAGTTACCCGGGAAAGAATTTTCTGTAGTATCTGGCTGATGAATCTTGCCCATATGCTCAGGGTTTAGCTGATCGCCATATTTGGGGTCGGGAAGGAATTTTCCTCCTGGGCAGATTGGAAGGCCCTGGAGGTTTTTCGCCTTCCTCTGTAGCATGGGGCACGGATCACTTGCTGGAGGATTCTCTGCTCCTTGAGGTCTTTAAACTACAATTTGAGGACTTCAATAGCACAGATATAGGTGTGAGGTTTTTTTGTGGGAGTGGTGGGTGAAATTCTGTGGCCTGCGTTGTGCAGGAGGTCAGACTAGATGATCATAATGGTCCCTTCTGACCTAAATATCTATGAATCTATGAATCTATATCCCTATATTAGCAAATAATGGAGAGTGCCAAGGCAACTGAGGCTGCGAAGGGGCTGCCAGTTGCATGGCAGACGCTTCAGCAGCACTGACCAAGACTTAGTGGGAGATGCAGAGATTTTCAGTCTCAAAGCTTTACGAATGTGAACTGAAAGAACTGGAATTGGTCTTGCTTCTCAGAGCAGAAAACTGAGCAAAAGCTGAGGGATTGGAAAGGAATGAACTGCTCCTTTGTGAACATTTATGTAAGACGTAATATTTATGCGTATCATATAGTGTATCTTAATACCCTTAGGCTCTTAATTCTCACCTTTCTGCCCTTTGTCCTGGTGTGGCTTTTCATTCTATTTGTAAGTGATAATACTGAAGGTGTTTATAAGGGGCCTTCAAGTCAGGGTGTGTACACAATACAGTATTCTGTGGTTTTCTCATGGTACTGATGTCCTGGAAAAGTGTTTCAGAGAGAGACAACAAACATTCTGCAGCTACAAAGACTTCACTAATAAACCCTTCCCAGTTTCTTCAAACAGCATACACTGATACAGTTTCTGTCCTGTTCCACTCCCTTTGTGACTCAGGCAGTGCAAAGTGTGTGAAGCCTAGCCTCATTCCCCTAACTTGGGGCTTCCTGCGAGTACAGAGCTGACAGTCAGATCCTGTCACCCTCCTTGGAGTCCCCAGTGCAGTAGGGAGGATGGAGGTTATCAGGAATGGAAGAGGAGTAGCTGGAGTGTGCTTCGCTACAGTCATGCTCAGGTGGAGAATTGGGGCCCCACGCTCTGCATTGCCAAGCACAAACTCAAAACAAAAAATCTGCTCCACTGTATCTATCTTCTTTGTATTTGTTTCTTCCAAGGCAGTTATAGTAGGGGAAGACAGTGAAGTGGTGTAATCACTGATATTTTGGGCCCAACCCTGCTGCTGTTGAAACTTAACAGCTCATGGAGTTCAGTGAGCAGGACTGGGCCTATTGTGTAATAAGGCTCAATGAGATTCTTACAGTGGCCACAAGGATACCTATTTAATTCATTTATTACGTGTTTGCTCAGCTGGACTGAATCACAGAACCTGAAGTTCATTGGAATGGTTGCCGTAACAGAGGTAATATCTGTTTCATATGTACAACTTCACCCCAAAATAGAAGCTACTAATTTAAAATTTCAGATATGTAAAAACCTTTTTAGTGAATTTTTAATAATGTTCATGCTTCATGCTGACCTGTAATTTGCTAAGAGAAGGGAACTCTATCTAGTGTTGTCTTTTCCTAATCCCCACAATGCTGTTAAGCTTTTTAAGTTTTTAAACTTTTATTCCAATATATGGCTTATTATTTAATCCATAAAAGCCTATGTATCTTATACCAACAGGTGTTTACATTTAAGTACTAACATCATTAGATAGTGATGTAAAAAAAAGTAATCTGGTGTATTTATTTGAATAAACCTATTAACACTCAAAGCGTGGTGTTTACAAAACTGACACTTTATAATTTTGTGGTTTTCAAAAAGGGAACAAATTCATTCATGTTTCTGTATTTCATAAACACAATCTCTTGTGCATCCACCCCGTTGAGATGACTCTTAACTGCTAATCAAATGATACTAAAGATTTTCCATGCACTGAAACTGCACTGATTGATAAGAATCAAGCCTATCACAGGCTTTTAGGATGGAATTACTTTACCACCCGCATTCAGTTCACATCTTGCACTTTGAAATTTGGTCTTATTGAAACCATGGTCTTTTAAGACCCCAGTGCTAACCTAGTTATTCATTCTCTTCAGTACAGGTTTTGTACAATTCCACATGGTCCATTTGTAGGGAACTGAAATTTACGCCTTACTACTTGTTCAAAACACCTGATTTCCAGTTAGAATTGTTTGCACTAGTGAGTGGTGGTGGTTTGGTTTTGGATGATATTGCATTTTAGCTATGTATTTTTAAAGAGAAAATGTAACTGGTGTCAGCTGATACTGACGTTGACCACATGAGTTTAATTTTTTGCAACCCTCTCTCCTGCCACAAGATGGGAGCCAGGAAATAAAGACCACTCTTTAACCAGCAGGCCTATGTCTGTCCCATTTCCTGTCTGGCATTAAATAGGAGGCAAGATGGTATAGAGTTATTCATGATATTGACTAAGCTTCATACTATGAGCATATTTGGTAGTGGATTAAGTGATGTGATTAACATCTGTCACATGTTTGTTCTCTCTTCCTTTTCCACCCCCCGTTGAAAAGTGTGTGCAGTGGAATTTTGTTTTGGAATTTTTTTATAATATATCTGCACTGTTGAAATAAATGAGCCTACAAATTTAGCCAAAGTGTGAACTCAACTGTAAAAAGTATGTAAAAGTTCATTACATGTTATAATAACCTATAAAAAGTGATGGGAAAAGGTACAGAAAGCAAACATACTAGGCTAACTCGATATGATTCAAGGACTGTGTTGAACCGAACACTTGATAAAAACAGGAAATGTAGGGCTGGAAGTTAATGAGCCAATTGGTATGTTGGATATTAGGCCTATTGGTGGACAAAATAATGAAGGGATGGGCTATACCCATCACTCCCTTTCTGGGTCCTTAAAAGAAAGATTGTGTGGCGAAAGTATGAAAGAACAGACAGAGGGTTCTGGAATGAGCTTCACCATTGTGGCTGCTGTCCCCCCACCCCGAGGATCAGGGTGACTTGCTGGGGCCTGGGGCTGAAGCAGAAGCCCAAGGGCTTCAGCTGGGGCGAGGCTTGGGCTCCACTCCCTGGCCCCCTGAAGAGGGTTGCAATGCAGTGAAGTTTGAGAACCACTGAAGTCTTATTTCTGGTGGGGGCCTTGTGAGTCACTGCGCACCTGCAGAATCCCCTGTCCCCTGCAGATCTCCCCCCCCACCCCGAAAATACATTATCCTGGGGAGGTGCTGTAATTACATCTTTTGCCCACCAGAGGCTGCTGTGGTGCCAGAACAGGGCAGGTGGAGCAGCCTGCTGGGGAGAGGCTAGTTCCCCACAGTGCCCTGTCTCTGGGACCATGTGAGGAGGAATGGGGTGAGAAGGGATGGACAGAGTGGGGACCACAGGGCTGCTGGGGAGGGTCACAGACTAAGGGTCAGAAGGGCTAATGGTGGGGACACAGACTGGGGCATAGGAGCTAGTAGGGTGACAACATTCAGCCAGGGACTGAGTGGGAGTGAGGGTGCAAGGCTACATGGAGATAGGGGGTAGCTGAGTGGGGTATAGGGACATTGGGATGCTGGGAGAAGGGGTGGCTGAGTAGGGTTGTAGGGACAGGGGCTTATATGCCTGACTGAATGGGAAATGCTAGGGGTCAGCCAGGATCTGCGGGGGGGGGGGGGGGAAGCTCCCTAACAATCCCCCTCCCCTCCCAAAAAAAAAAATCTGTTCCATACATCTCCCTCCCACACACAACAACTGTCCAAGTTCACTCCCAGGCTCCTTCCCAGCAATTACTTCCCTTTCCCTCAGCTCCTCCGTTAACCCTGACTCCCTCAAGCCTTTGCACAGCTTCTGAGGGATGTGGGAAATAGTGTCTGTATTGTAGTTTAAATTAATTATTACTCAGTTATGTATAAATATGCAGTCAAAAAAGCTAACAATGTTAGGAATCATTAGAAAAGGGATAGATGATAAGACAGAAAATATATTGCCTGTTTAGATCCATAGTACACCAACATTTTGAATACCGCATGCAGATGTGGTCACCCCATCAAAAAAGGATATTTTGGAATTGGGAAAGGTTCAGAAAAGGGCAACAAAAATGATTAGGGGTATGGAACAGCTTCCATAGGAGGAATGATTAATAAGGACTTTTCAGCTTGGAAAGTTAAGGGGGGATATGATAGGTCTATAAACTCATGACTGGTGTGGAGAAGGTAAATAGGGAAGTGTTACTTCTTCTCATAACACAAGAACCACAAGGTCACAAAATGAAATTACTAGGCAGCAGGTTTAAAACAAACAGGTCACCCTTTTCAGAGTAATAGACGTGTTAGTCTGTATTCGCAAAAAGAAAAGGAGTACTTGTGGCACCTTAGAAACTAACCAATTTATTTGAGCATAAGCTTTCGTGAGCTACAGATCACTTCATCGGATGCATACTGTGGAAAGTGTAGAAGATCTTTTATACACACAAAGCATGAAAAAATACCTCCTCACACCCCACTCTCCTGCTGGTAATAGCTTATCTAAAGTGATCACTCTCCTTACAATGTGTATGATAATCAAGTTGGGCCATTTCCAGCACAAATCCAGGTTTTCTCACCCCCCGCCCTCCCCCCACACAAACCCACTCTCCTGCTGGTAATAGCTTATCTAAAGTGACCACTCTCCTTACAATGTGTATGATAATCAAGGTGGGCCATTTCCAGCACAAATCCAGGGTTTAACAAGAACGTCTGGGGGGGAGGGGGTAGGAAAAAACAAGGGGAAATAGTTTACCTTGCATAATGACTTAGCCACTCCCAGTCTCTATTCAAGCCTAAGGTAATTGTATCCAATTTGCAAATGAATTCCAATGTAACAGTTTCTCGCTGGAGTCTGGATTTGAAGTTTTTTTGTTATAATATCACAACTTTCATGTCTGTAATCACGTGACCAGAGAGATTGAAGTGTTCTCCGATTGGTTTATGAATGTTATAATTCTTGACATCTGATTTGTGTCCATTTATTCTTTTACGTAGAGACTGTCCAGTTTGACCAATGTACATGGCAGAGGGGCATTGCTGGCACATGATGGCATATATCACATTGGTGGATGTGCAGGTGAACGAGCCTCTGATAGTGCTAGTGATAGATTAATAATCAGCTCTCAAAAATGGATACTATCATAAAAAACCAACCTTCCACACAAACTTCCTCGTGTCTGGACTTTACTAAAACTAGACAAGCCATTTACAACACACACTTTGCTTCTCTACAAAAGAAAAAGGATACTAAACTTTCTAAACTACTACATGCCACAAGAGGCCACAGCAATGGTTCCCTCAACCCACCCAGCAATATTGTTAACCTATCCAACTATACTGTCAGCCCAGCAGAAGCAGCTGTCCTATCTCGGGGCCTCTCCTTCTGCCCCTCCACCCCCACGAACATGATACAGTTCTGTGGTGACCTAGAATCCTATTTTCGACGTCTCCGACTCAAGGAATATTTCCAACATACCTCTGAACAACATACTAATCCACAGAGACCTCCCTACCAACACTACAAAAAGAAGGATTCTAGGTGGACTCCTCCTGAAGGTCGAAACAGCAGACTGGATTTCTACATAGAGTGCTTCCGCCGACGTGCATGGGCTGAAATTGTGGAAAAGCAGCATCACTTGCCCCATAACCTCAGCCGTGCGGAACACAATGCCATCCACAGCCTCAGAAACAACTCTGACATCATAATCAAAAAGGCTGACAAAGGAGGTGCTGCTGTCATCATGAATAGGTCGGAATATGAACAAGAGGCTGCTCAGCAGCTCTCCAACACCACTTTCTACAAGCCATTACCCTCTGATCCCACTGAGAGTTACCAAAAGAAACTACAGCAATTGATCAAGAAACTCCCTGAAAAAGCACAAGATCAAATCCGCACAGACACACCCCTGGAACCCCAACCTGGGATATTCTATCTACTACCCAAGATCCATAAACCCGGAAATCCTGGATGCCCCATCATCTCAGGCATTGGCACCCTGACAGCAGGATTGTCTGGCTATGTAGACTCCCTCCTCAGGCCCTACGCTACCAGCACTCCCAGCTACCTTCGAGACACCACTGACTTCCTGAGGAAACTACAGTCCATCGGTGATCTTCCTGATAACACCATCCTGGCCACTATGGATGTAGAAGCCCTCTACACCAACATTCCACACAAAGATGGACTACAAGCCGTCAAGAACACTATCCCCGATAATGTCACGGCTAACCTGGTGGCTGAACTTTGTGACTTTGTCCTTACCCATAACTATTTTACATTTGGGGACAATGTATACCTTCAGATCAGCGGCACTGCTATGGGTACCCGCATGGCCCCACAGTATGCCAACATTTTTATGGCTGACTTAGAACAACGCTTCCTCAGCTCTTGTCCCCTACGCTCCTACTCTACTTGCGCTATATTGATGACATCTTCATCATCTGGACCCATGGAAAAGAAGCCCTTGAGGAATTCCACCATGATTTCAACAATTTCCATCCCACCATCAACCTCAGCCTGGTCCAGTCTACACAAGAGATCCACTTCCTGGACACTACAGTGCTAATAAACGATGGTCACATAAACACCACCCTATACCGGAAACCTACTGACCGCTATTCCTATCTACATGCCTCCAGCTTTCACCCTGACCACACCACACGATCCATCGTCTACAGCCAAGCTCTGCGATACAACCGCATTTGCTCTAACCCCTCAGACAGAGACAAACACCTACAAGATCTCTATCAAGCATTCTTACAACTACAATACCCACCTGCGGAAGTGAAGAAACAGATTGATAGACCCAGAAGAGTTCCCAGAAGTCACCTACTACAGGACAGGCCTAACAAAGAAAATAACAGAACGCCACTAGCCGTCACCTTCAGCCCCCAACTAAAACCCTTCCAACGCATTATTAATGATCTACAACCTATCCTGAAGGATGACCCAACACACTCACAAATCTTGGGAGACAGGCCAGTCCTTGCCTACAGACAGCCCCCCAACCTGAAGCAAATACTCACCAGCAACCATATACCACACAACAGAACCACTAACTCAGGAACCTATCCTTGCAACAAAGCCCGTTGCCAACTGTGCCCACATATCTGTTCAGGGGACACCATCACAGGGCCTAATAACATCAGCCACACTATCAGAGGCTCGTTCACCTGCACATCCACCAATGTGATATATGCCATCATGTGCCAGCAATGCTCCTCTGCCATGTACATTGGTCAAACTGGACAGTCTCTACGTAAAAGAATAAATGGATAAATATACAAATCAGATGTCAAGAATTATAACATTCATAAACCAGTCGGAGAACACTTCAATCTCTCTGGTCACGTGATTACAGACATGAAAGTTGCGATATTACAACAAAAAAACTTCAAATTCAGACTCCAGCGAGAAACTGTTGAATTGGAATCATTTGCAAATTGGATACAGTTAACTTAGGTTACCTTGCATAATGACTTAGCCACTCCCAGTCTCTATTCAAGCCTATTTCCCCTTGTTTTTTCCTACCCCCCCCCCCCCGACGTTCTTGTTAAACCCTGGATTTGTGCTGGAAATGGCCCACCTTGATTATCATACACATTGTAAGGAGAGTGGTCACTTTAGATAAGCTATTACTAGCAGGAGAGTGGGGTGGGGGGAGGTATTTTTTCATGCTTTGTGTGTATAAAAGATCTTCTACACTTTCCACAGTATGCATCCGATGAAGTGAGCTGTAGCTCACGAAAGCTTATGCTCAAATAAATTGGTTAGTCTCTAAGGTGCCACAAGTACTCCTTTTCTTTTTAGGAAGTCACCCTGATCCTGAGAGGGGGGGACCCAGATCATCACCCCAAGAAGCTCCACATAAATCCCAAACACCACATTGGATAACAGTTCATCTTTGGTACCAGCTAAGAGACTGTCAAACAAGGGGGCTTTTCCTTCTAAGATTGGACTTTAACAGCAGCAGCAGCGAAGACATCTCCAGCCAATCTCAGCTACTTCTGCTCTTTTCCTCAAAAGGACAGTTATTACAGTACTATCTTTGGTAAAATCCAAGATATTGTCAAGCAACATGGACTTTTTCCTTCTGAACGCTAGATACAGCTAAAGAAAAAAGGAATATTGTTAAAACTAAAGCCTCCCTTAACACATTTTACATTTCAAATACTTTTAACTGTTTTTTCTTCTTTTCTCTAGCTTTAATAAAAGGTTAACATGATTTTTAATGGTGTTTTTGCCATAGTATTAAGTAGGGTGATGACTGTATTTCCAAGCATGTTTAATGTTGTACACTGTCTGGGTTATGTTAACATCTCTGGTGCATTTATTCCAGGTGGTGTTTTGTTTAATTTAGATGGGTGGTTGTATTCTCTCAGAGAAGGCAGGGACAAAGAAACGGTCCTTGCCATTGGAGAAGGTACTCCGTTTGTGATGGTCCTTGTTTGTGGGGGAGTTAATTCTACACCAGTGGTTCTTAAACTTTTTTACTGGTGACCCCTTTCACCGAGCAAGCATCTGAGTGCGACCCTCCCCCCTTAAATATATAAAAAGGTGTTTTTAATTTGTAACACCAATATAAATGCTAGAGGCAAAGTGGGATTTGGGGTGGAGGTTGACAGCTTGTAACCCCCCCATGTAATAACCTCGTGATGCCCTCAGGGGTCCCGACCCCCAGTTTGAGAGCCCCTGTTCTACACTCTTGGCTGGGACCTCCAGAAATCTGTCTCCTGCACAGATAAGCTTTATTCTCACTGTATACCCCTGGGGGAATTCTGTGCCAAAATTACAGGTTTCAGAGTAACAGCCGTGTTAGTCTGTATTCGCAAAAAGAAAAGGAGTACTTGTGGCACCTTTGAGACTAACCAATTTATTTGAGCATGAGCTTTCGTGAGCTACAGCTCACTTCGTCGGATGCATACTGTGGAAATTGCAGAAGACATTATATACACAGACACCATGAAACAATGCCTCCTCCCACCCCACTCTCCTGCTGGTAATAGCTTATCTAAAGTGATCATCAAGTTGTGCCAAAATTAAATTCTGCACGCTATTTTAAAATTCCACATTTTTTGCCAAATACTATAATCATGCCAGTTTCAATTATTTAGGTAATTTCAAAATACCTGTCCACCAGTAGGTCTGTAACAACACAGAGAACAAAAAAGGATCCAGGAAATGTTTTTTGGCCTATAGATTCCTTATTAGGCATAAGAGCGAGACTGGGTCAGACCGAACCTCCCTCTAGCCCAGTCTCCTGGCAGCTGATGCCAGAAGCTGCGGAGGGAGGGAACCGAACCGTCCAGTCTCACGCGGGATCCGTGACCCACGATGGAGACCCGCGGCGAGAGAAAACGGGGCCAGGGCGGGAGCGCGGCTCTCTCCGAGAGCGGCTCGCCCAGCGGCAGCCACGTGCGCGCCGTCCGGGGCGCGGCACCGCGCCAGGCTGGGAGCAGCCCCGAGCAGCGGCCGGGGCGGGGGCTCGTGCCCCACCCGCCAGCCCGCGCGCGCTGCACGGAAGCGGAACGTGGCTCACGTGGGGCGGAGCCTGGCCCCATCCCTTTAAGGCGTTACGTGTGGGCTCTCGCTAGCCCCCGAGAAAGGCGAGGGGAGGCTGGGGCGTGTGTGTCTCCGGACCCTTTCCTGTCGGCGTGTAAGAATGCCTGTTAAAGGGGAGGTGCCCCTAGGGGGAGACTGTGGCGAGTACCGGGCTCATCTTCCCTTTGCCTTTAATTTCCATTTCCTGTCGGAGGGCAGCTGTGTAGGTCGTCCAGACCCACCATGGCCCCGGCCGCCGGGCTCTGGCTGCTGCTGCTGCTGCTGCTGGCCCCGGGCGGCGCCTACTTCCCCGAGGAGCGGTGGAGCCCGGAGTCGCCGCTCCAGGCGCCCCGGGTGCTGATCGCGCTGCTCGCCCGGAACGCGGCGCACGCGCTGCCGGCGGTGCTGGGGGCCCTGGAGCGGCTGCGGCACCCGAAGGAGCGAACGGCGCTGTGGTGAGAGCCGCCCCCGGGACCCGCCCAGCCCCGCGACCCCCGGGCATTGCCCCCCCGTATCTGCCCCTTGGCATCTCTGCCTAATCCCCGCCCCCGGGAATCGCCCCCCCATATCTCCCTTGGCATCCCTGCCTAGTCCTCCTGCCCCCAGGACCCGCCCAGCGCTGCTACCCCCGGGTATCGCCCCCCCGTATCTGCCCCTTGGCATCCCTGCCTAGCGCCCCCCCTCCCGCCCCCGGGCATCGCCCCCGGGCATCGCCCCCCCGTATCTCCCTTGGCATCCCTGCCTAGTTCTCCTGCCCCCAGGACCCGCCCAGCGCTGCTACCCCCGGGTATCGCCCCCCCGTATCTGCCCCTTGGCATCCCTGCCTAGCGCCCCCCCTCCCGCCCCCGGGCATCGCCCCCCCGTATCTCCCTTGGCATCCCTGCCTAGTTCTCCTGCCCCCACGACCCGCCCAGCGCTGCTGCCCCCGGGTATCACCCCCCCGTATCTGCCCCTTGGCATCCCTGCCTAGTCTTCCTGTCCCCAGGACCCGCCAAGCCCCGCTACCCACGGGACCCCCCCCCCCCGTATTTACTCCTTGGCATCCCTGCCTAGTCCCCCCACCCCTGGGACCCGCCCAGCCCCGTGACCCCTGGGCATTGCCCCCCCGTATCTGCCCCTTGGCATCTCTGCCTAGCCCCCCACCCCTGGGACCCGCCCAGCCCTGCGACCCCTGGGCATTGCCCCCCCCGTATCTGCCCCTTGGCATCTCTGCCTAGCGCCCCCCCGTATCTCCCTTGGCATCCCTGCCTAGTTCTCCTGCCCCCAGGACCCGCCCAGCGCTGCTACCCCCGGGCATCGCCCCCCCGTATCTGCCCCTTGGCATCCCTGCCTAGTCTTCCTGTCCCCAGGACCCGCCCAGCCCCGCTACCCACGGGACCCCCGCCCCCTGGTATCTCCCTTGGCATCCCTGCCTAGTCCCCCCCATCCCCAGGCATCGCCCCCCCGTATCTGCCCCTTGGCATCCCTGCCTAGTTCCCCCTGTGCCCAGGCATCGCCACCCCCCATATCTGCCCCTTGGCAACCCTGCCTAGTTCCCCCTGCCCCCGGGCATTGATCCCCCGTATTTGCCCCTTGGCATCCCTGCCTAGTTCTTCCGCCCCTGGGCATCGCCCCCATACCCCCCGCCATCACCCACCCATATCTGCCGCTTGTCATCCCTGCATGGTCCTCCCGCCCTCGGGCATCGCCCCCAGGATCCACCCAGCCCCCCTATCCCCGGGCATTGCCCTTGGGACCTGCCCCCCTGGTATCTGTCCCCACGCCCCCAGGCATCGTCCCCAGGACCCGCCTAGCCCCCCCGCCCCCGGACATCCCTCCTGGTATCCGCCCCCGGGACCCGCCCAGCCCCTCACCCCCAGGCATCCCTCCTGGTATCTGTCCCTTGGCATCCCCGCTAGCCCCCCACCCCCAGGCATCGCCCCCAGGACCTGCCTAGCTCCCCTTCCGTGGCATCCGCCCCCAGGACCCGGCCAGCCCTCCCTACCCCCGGGCATCCTACCCAGTATCCGTGCCCGTGCATCTCCCCCGTGCCCCAGCATCTGCCCCCGAGACCTGCCCAGCCCCCCCTACCCCAGGCATCCTCCCCAGTATCAACCCCTGGGCATTCCCCCCACAGCATCTGCCCCCGGTACCTGCCTAGGGCATTCTCCTCTCTCCCCCGCCCCCCGGCATCTGTCCCAGGGCATCTTGTCCCCACGGCATCCTCTCTGGTATCTGCCCATCCCCCTCAACCCTGGGCATCCTCCCTGGTATCTGCCCCCGGCATCCCCGCCCAGCCCCCGCAGGACGCCCGTCTCTGGGAATCTCTCACACACACTACCAGGACCCACCCTGCCACCGCAGGACTTTCTCCCTCCTCACCCAGGTACCTAGGATCTTGGCTTCTCTCCACACATTTGTTCCCTTCCCTGGCCCCGGAAGGAGCTGATGGGGCTCGGGACCCTCCTGGGATTTTCTCCCACTGCCGCACTGCGGGCCATTCAGTGGCTCTGGGGGTTGGTGAGATTCAGACAATTCCCTTTGCCTGCTCCCCGCAGCCCCACGCTGTGGGCCTGGGGCCTTTCTTGAGAACAGACAGGATTCTAGTGAGACCCTGGGCCAATCTGGGTATTGTTGGATGGGAGAGTCCTGTTACCTTTTCTAGGTTGCTGATTAGCACTTTAAAGCCACCTTGGCCCCAATGAAACGCTTGCCAACCTGCCCCAAGTGTCTGGGCTTTAACAGCTTCATGTGCATGTAGCCAGCGCTCTATGCGACTAGAGAAATAACGTGGCTGTTACATGGATGAGCTGGGTGGGTAGTGTTGTCAACAGGGAAGGTATCTTACCCAAGGGATTTAGTACCTGCTTTGAAATTCCCACTGGAGCTTGTGTTACAGCAGCAGGAACGAAAAGCATTACTGCAGACTCTCTACCACTTTGAGTTAAGTATAGACTGAGGAAGAGAACTTTTCCTGCCACCTCATAGTGGCTGAAGGAGCGGTCCCAGGGCTCAGTGAGCCCCTTTTCCCTGGTGGGTGAATTGTATGCTTGGAAAGTGGAGAGTGAAGGTATGCCCACCTCCCACCCCTGTTCGCTACTATGGTTAAAGACAGCTGTGCATCTTGTGTTAGGGATCCATTCTCAACAAGACTGGGTTAGAATAGGGTGTCTGGGATGCTGGTTGCCTGGTTTTCTTACATTAGAGCAAAACCTTGCACTAGAGAGGATGAGAGAGGACAAGAGGCTCCTGATTCAATAGGGTATGAGGAGGAGCAGGGTTAGAATGGAGAGCACAGAATTCTGGGAACATGGATGTCTCCTGTGGGCTGAGTGGAACCTAGAGGGGAAATGGGCAGCTTTGCAGATGCAAAACTATATGAGATGGTGGGATTTACCTCAGACTCTCCTGCAGGGTGTGAAGGGAGGCAGCATGGACCAAGAGTAGGGCTCCATGTCTGTCATGGAAGTCACGGAAGTCACAGATTCCATGACTTCTGCAGTGGCCAGTGTTGCTGACCCCAGGGCCACCCATGCAGCTGGCCCCGGAGCCAGATGTTCAGGCAGCCCTGGGTCAGCCACACTGGCCACTGCTATAGCGGTTCTGCAGTCAGGCACTTGGGCAGTCTTGCAGCCAGCAGCACTAGCCGCTGCTCTGGTGGCCCTTGGCAGCTGGCCCCAGGGACCGCCTGAGCAGCTGCCAATGTGTCTGGCCCCAGGGCTCCCTCATCCCTGGCGGTGACCGGAGCAGCAGTGGGCCTCCCGGGACTCCGTGCCCTCACCCCCTGGGTGGCAGCCGGAGCGATGCCCTGCAGGGCTTCCCCCCCTCTGCCAGTGGCCTCCCTGCCTCTCCCCGCATGGGGCTCCTTACCCCCTCACTGGCAGTGGCGGGTTCCCTGCTTTGCCCCCATAGTGCCCGCAGGTCATGGGACTGTGATTTTCTCCCCTCCCCCGTGACCTGTCCATTACTTTTACTAAAGATACTCACGATTAAATCGTAGCCTTGACCAAGAACATTGCTCCAGCTTCCCCTTCAGGGCATGGGGGAAAGCGCCAGGAGGGTTCATGTCCCTACTGAGCAGTGTGTCACTGTTGGGTGTTTTTCAGGGTGGCAACAGACCACAACACTGACAACACAACGGCTGTGCTACGAGAATGGCTGATAAATGTGCAGACCTTGTATCACTATGTGGAGTGGAGGCCGATGGAGGAGCCCAGGTGAGACCCTGCCTCAGAGACTGTTACCAGCACCTGGCTAAACTTGCCTGCCAATGAATCTGCATTCAGTGGGAAGAGAGACAGCTGCTCAGGTTTATTGATTTCCTCAGTAAAAGGGTAAATTAAAAGGTTGAATACTTGGTTAAAGGTGGAGTTAACCTCAGTGGGAGGGTTAGGCATCCATTGTGAAAGACTGTCCTAGGGCCAGAGAGCAGATAGGGTTTGTTGATGATCCTTGTTTCTCTGGGGCATGTGATTTTGTTAAGTTTCATCTTAGCCCCGCTGAACTCTCAAAGTGAGGATGGGTGAATGACTGAACGCCTTTTCCCCCTAGCAAGTGCACTGGCTCCCTTCTAACCACTGGCTTCCTTCCCATCAATGAACTTCCTTGACCTCACGGACATGCACTCAGATGGTGGGAGGGGGTGCCAGGGATGGGAGGATGGTTGATGCAGTGTTTGCTCCAGATAGGAAAGTCAAGCTGCCCCGCCTTGCAACTGTCAGAAGCCCACCCAGGTCATACAACCTTGCAGACCTGCCTGCAAATTACTGAACAGAGCTGGTCTCCAAGTGCTATCGAGAATCCTATGTAAATTCTTCAATATTCTCATTTTTTGAATGTATAAGAAAAAAAAAGTTTCCTTTTCAAAATCTGCAGACACCAAGGAGACAGCATTAAATTCTGCCTTATCTGATCTTGCTTGTTTTAGACAATTCAGCATGCTTGTCACTTGGGAGCAGTGTGCTGGAGAGCAGGTCAGGGTTCTGATAGAAGTCACTGTTTGTGGCAGGATTGGATTGGCTGCAGTTCTAGACAAGATTGTTCAGAGATGCTCATAAACTGGTGTGTCAGAGCAATTGACTCTGCTGCATCAATGGTCTCCACAACATATAGAGAGTATTCTGTTAGCCCAAGGGTTTAATTGGGTCCATAGAGACCAACAAGACATGTCTGTCTATCAAATGCCTTCCCTTTTCTGTAGAGTCTCAGGGCCTCCGTGACATTACTGACCTCTTGGATTGTGGTGTGGCTAAAGGGGAGGGCTGGGCGGCTTTTGCAACTAGCTTGCCTTTCACCTCGCAGATTTGACACTTGTGCTGAGTTCATTCCAGCTACATATTCACATCATGTAACTTTTGGGAAGGGAAAGCAGTAAGGAGGGATAAACCCAGCTGGGACTTTAACAGAGGCTAATCCCTGGCAGGTCCTATCCGGATGAGGAAGGCCTGAAGCACTGGTCAAATTCTCGCTATGAGCACGTGATGAAGCTCAGACAAGCAGCCTTGAAATCTGCCAGGGACATGTGGGCTGACTACATCTTGGTAAGAAAATCTCCCTGCCTTTGGTACTGTGGTGGCAGATGCTATGTTTATGTCCAGTCATTTTCCGTTTTCAAACCAAATCCAAGATCAGTTGTGCAGGTTTCTGTTTGCCTCTCACCTGGGCTAATGCTGCTGATTACACTAGCCTGGCCCTGCACACCAGAGCTGCATCAGCACAGGAATAGCCAGACCGCATCCAGGCAGTCCATGGCCCATTATCCATGTACTTTGGTGTTCCGCTTTTGGCAGCGACCAATATATAGTGATAACCTGGGGTGGGAATAATCCATATGATGTCCTTGACTGGATCCCTGCAAGCACTCTGTGTCCCTCAGATGCATGAAGCTGGGCTCTGCTGGTGCCTCTATTTGACCAATGAATTGCTATCAATGCAGTGTCATGCAGTAACTATGCTGGTGACAGTGGCATGAAAATGAGTGTTTTCCTGCCTGGAGAAGTGGAAGCATCTTTAAAATATTGCTGTTGTGAAGATGTTGCTCCAAACCAGGAGGGCTTGGAGGCTGTAGCCTTCTTTAGTAGCTTTATGATCTAACTGGCTTAGGTATAAATGTAGTTAATGTACATATAAATGTCTGTCACACCTATCTTTGTGTTTCTCATGTCCAAACAGGAAGGACTGTAGTTGAATTTAAGGAACCTCTCCCTTGAGGGTGCACTTCTTAAGATGGGTCTCTTTTTCTCTATTTGGAATAGCAGCTGCTTTTAAGAGAATTTTGTGACTGGGCTTTAGGTAATAGAAATCCATTTGGACTCAAGTACTGCCTGTGCTGTACTGATGTGCGGGCATGGGATATTTTGTGGCTCAGCAGTCCATGTGTTTCCAGGCTTGGCTGATGGATCCTGCCTGTCAGCACTGAGAATGAGGAACAGAAATACCTGTGTTTATCAAAACGAAAGCAATAATATCTAGTTAGTGTGGAGCTCCTAGGGTCAGTGGACATTCTGAGAGTGTCTTTGGGAGCAGTTAGAAAGCATTCACAGGGTTTACACAGGAATGGCTCAGGGTGGAGCACATCAGGCTGACGCAGGGACCGGACTGGCTGCATTGGAATTGACTGTACTTGTCTCTCTTTGCTGTTTGCAGTTTGTGGATGCAGATAATCTCCTGACAAACCCAGACACCCTGGGCCTGCTGATGGCAGAGAACAAGACCGTAGTGGCACCCATGTTGGACTCTCGTGCTGCCTATTCTAACTTCTGGTGTGGAATGACCTCGCAGGTAGGAGGAGGCCTGGGGTTATGACATACGTTCCTCCTCCAGTCCCTGTGTACAGTAGGACTTTGCGTACAGGATCCATTGCGTGCATGAGCAACTCCCAGCTGCCCCCCTCATAAAGTCTCCTGCAAGAGGCTCCTTTTTCCCTTTTTAGGGTTATTACAAACGCACTCCTGCCTACATTCCCATTCGAAAACGAGATCGCCGTGGCTGCTTTGCTGTCCCCATGGTGCACTCCACTTTCCTGATTGACCTGCGGAAAGAGGCCTCCCAGGACCTTGCCTTCTACCCACCACACCCAGATTACACCTGGTCTTTTGATGACATCATTGTGTTTGCATTTGCCTGCAAGCAGGCAGGTGAGTTAATGGATATTGCTGCTTATGCACTTCTTGCTAGCATAGGCTGGGTGTGTAGCGCTGCTCTGGATTGAGAGATGAGGAGCCTGCAGCCATCCTTTTCCGAAGGGGGATTAGGTTGTCTGCTGTGTTGGTAAGGGGATGTCTTGGGCCCAACAAGGGATAAGATATTAACAAAACCCTTGTTTACTGTTGCAGTGCTCAATAGTTCAGTTAGGCATGGTTTGGCGTCTCATATCAAGTAATTGCTATGACTCCTATTGTTGTTACACTCACCATTATAAAATCTTTTTAACCATTTAAAGTCAGAAAAAGAATTAAAAACAATTGAAGGATTTGAAATGTACTGCATTAACGCAGGCTTTCATTTTAATAGCTTTCCTTATTCCTTTTAGTTGTGTAGAGTATTTTATGGGGGGGAACACTTGCTTTATAGTTTTTTAGATGGTATTAGCTGCCCTCTTGTGGGGAGATGAGGGAGAAGAGAGGAAAGTTAGTTTAGATGGTCTGGAGCAGCTGCTGCTGTTGAAAGTCCTGTTTCCTTTAATACCAAACAAGACAAATGCGCACAAATGGAAAGAGAAGAATAGAAAAGATAGAAAATGCAGCATCTGTCTCTGCTAGGTTTTGTGAGGGTTTTGTTTTTGGCTTGCAACCTTGCTGCTGGGAAACTATAGGGCCAGTAAAAGATCTTATCAGCTACTCTGAGACATGGCAAACTTTTACCAGTGTTGGTCTGTTTAAAGAATTGCATTTAGTTGCTTCTCCTGTCATACCAGTGTGCAAATGTGGAGTTGTCTTGGCCAGCTAAAGCCAGACTCTTATTAGGCAAAAGGCAAAAAGAGAAGTTAGAAACTGAAGAAATAAGGCAAGGAAGGAAAATGACATGAGGGAGGAACAATAGCTGGAACCCAATGCTCACATCTCAGACATTCAAGGTTTATGCAAAGCCGATGGAGGGGATGATGTCATTTGGTTCCCTTTCTCTGGCCTGGCCTGGTCACAACATCTTTCAGGATCAAGATGACAAAGGCCCAATGGTGTCATGGCGGATCCCAGGGTTCCAGGAAATGGTAGGGGAGCTGCAACCATGATGGAGAAGCTTGCTCCTCCCTGTCCCCCTGACCTTTTTAGTGACATAGTGAAGAAGCAATGTTCAAAAAGGAAAGGAGACATCATTCCATGATACAGTAACCAAGAAAACCCATTTAAGTGATTTCAACTACAAACATTTCCTTTCCTAACTCAAGCCACCCTGTGACTTTAGCACAGCTCTTCCAGCTTAACAATCCAGTGAGTGTCAGTCTGTCTTGTACTTATGTAAACAATTGTATATAATGGACTGGGTTGGCATTTTTGTTATCTTGGACAGCTTAGAGTACAGGCCACTGCACAATATGCCCCTCTAATGCAGTTGTCTCATGCAGACCATGTGAGGTCTTATTGGGCTGATCTATGAAAGCCAGGGACATGGGTGCCTTATGCAGTCCCATGATGTGGGCTGGGTTTGCCACTGACTGGGTTTCGAGCAGTGTCCTACTAGCATCTTCTCACTCTGTGTATTAACTTCAGAGGTCCAGATGTTTGTATGCAACAAAGAGGTTTATGGCTTCCTGCCAGTGCCACTGAGAGCCCACAGCACCATGCGGGATGAGGTGGAAAGCTTCATGCATGTGCAGCTGGAGATTATGGGTAAGTGCTGGATGCCAACAGAACATTCATAGGCTTGGACTGGGAATTGCTTAGAGAGTTTTCCTTCTTCCCTCTTACTTCTGGCATTCTGAATTTGGGACCTGTCTCTGTCCTGGGGATTCAGCCGCAGCTTCCTCAAAGCTGGTGGTTGGATGGAAGGAGGAAAATGTATTGAGGAATTGTTAAAGCAGAATGGCTAGAATGGTAGTTTCTATGGAAGCTCTACCTCAAATGATTCCACAGTTCCCTTGGCCATGCTTGGAGCTGCAAGTAGTGAGGGAACAGCACGGTGTCTTGCCTGTTGACATCTGGGTAAATTGTTCAGCTCCTGTGGTTGCTGTTTATACCATTTAAAAACAGAGAGCGTTTCTTCCTGATTTGACTATGTTGCTTTTTCCACTAACCTTTAGGGCCCCTCGTCTCCTGTGACTGCAGCTTGCCACACAGGCCTCTTTCAGTTTTTTCCCCCTCTTGGCCTCTGGTGTCTGCAAGGCCTGTATAGCAGTGCCCAGCTGCTCTGTGTGTGTGTGTGTGTGGTAATCTGAATTCTGGTGTGTATGGTATAGGGAGTGTGTTAGATTCCATGTTTTCTCCCCTGGGTATACTCCTAGGTACGGTTCACAGTATCTCTTTATATTGGTCCTGGCTGCACAGAGATTCTTTTACTGACCATTCCCTATCAACACTTAAAGGGATGGGGACTGATTCCTAGCCATTTAAATACACGTCTCTGTAAATATGAGTAATGCAAGAGGGAGAGCCCAGGTCATAGGATAATATTAACTGTTTTAAAATAGTTTTATATATCTGAGAATTTGATGCCAGAGGTTTATTCCTTTGATTTTTTTTCCTTGGCTGCACACAGAGCATGGCTTCAGCTGCACAAGCTTGCATTCTCCTTGTCTTTAGAGACAGAATATTTCTGTAAATGCAGCTCTAGACAGTGGTTTCCTGTTCAAATCTGCCTGCAAACGTTCTCTAATAAATTTGTTGAGTACTCTTCGCTCACTCCTTGAGGCTGGAGAATCTCCTTCCAACAAGAGCAAAAACCTGAAGTAAATAATAAATGAGAGCGCAACATGTAAGTCAACAGGACTAATAAGCATAAACATCCATGTCAGGCACTTGTGAGGCACTGGCCAAAGGCTAGCAGCGAGAAGGGATATAGGAGATCAGTCATGGAATAGAAAATTAGAGGATCCTTTTCTTTCTCAAGCCCCAGTGGATTGTTTGTACCTGGTTACTCTGTGGTGATTTGTTTGGAGGGCTGTTCCTAGTGTGGCGGTAGCTGTGCCCCATTTGGAGTTGTGGGGGCTAAGAGGGTTCCCTTGGCCTTATGTCTGGAAGATAATGTCTTACAGAAACCCATTTATGTTCCATTTCTCGGTTTTCCCTTAGTGAAGAACCCTCCGGTGGAACCTTCACAGTACCTGTCCGTCCTGCCCAAGGTCCCTGACAAGATGAGCTTTGATGAGGTGAGTCAGGACTTCGCTCCATATAGGCACGTTACTGAGATGAAGAATAGGGTGTAGTTTGCACAAGCTGAGCTTCCTCCTGTGGTCACTTCAGACTCTCTAATGCCTGAGCTTCATTGCTAGGTCTTAATAAAGCACAGGGTATCTCTTCCCTTGTGTTCAGTGCAGGATGCAGCAAGGTTGCACTTGAGTTCTTGCCTCCCTGCACAATCATGGCCATGGATTTTATTTCCTCAGGTTTTCATGATTAACTTAAAGCGCAGGGCAGATCGACGAGAGCGAATGCTGCAGACGCTGTACGAGCAGCAGATCGACTGCAAAATCATTGAGGCTGTGGATGGAAAGTGAGTGCATCCAGAGAACACGCATGTGCCCAGTCCAGCACCTGATAATAAGGAACTGGAATATTCCAATGAGGGTTCCTGGAGGGTGGACTTATTGGGAGGAGCTGATGCTGTCTCTTGGAGATGCAGGGAAGTAGGGCAACTCCATTGCTTGGTGGAGGGGAGAAGGAGGAGCTAGACTCTCTATGAAGTGACTGGGAAGCACTGACACCCCAAGTTCTCTGCTGTCGGAAGCCCCTGGTGGATTGTAAGGCTTTATCTCCCTTCATCCCACCCTGTCAATGGACAAAGAGGCTGCTGAGTGAATAGCCTGTATAGTTCCTCTAATAATGCCTTCCCTGCACGTGCACACAAGCTCCCTCAGGGTGAGGAAACAAGACAATGGCTGTCTAGTGCCTTGAGCTGTTGCCAGAACAGCTGTTGTATTGACCTAAACTGCCTGCATTCTTTATAAAATGACTGTGAGAATGAGTAATCCTAGCATTTTCTGTTCTGTTTCTCATCATCTCTTCTGCAAAGAGAGTCTTAAAATAAAGTGGCCTGGAGATTTCTTGGGGAGAGAAGCTGCATTTATGAGCATTAGCAGAGACTCCAAAGCCAGCTGCTGCTCTGTGCTGACAGAGGCATTAACCACATTGTGCTTGTTTGCAGAGCCATGAACAGCAGTGAGGTGGAAGCCATGGGGATTCAGATGCTGCCAGGATATAAGGATCCATACCACGGCCGTCCACTCACCAAGGGGGAGCTGGGCTGCTTCCTCAGTCACTACAAGATCTGGAAGGAGGTGAGAGAGTTTGCATTCTCAGGAGAGCTCCAGGAATCTTGGTGCTTCTGACCCCTTCGGAACACTTGTTCTGTGTGGGTGTGATGGCCAAACCAGAACCTTTTCGGTTTGTGCTCCTGCCATGGTTCTACCATTTCCAGCATTCCCACTGCTCTTGGCAGGGGGTTTTCAGTTGCACAAAAGATAAGCAGGGACGTACAGTCTTGTGGGAGGTGGGGGGGATTTATGCTCAGGACCATCCAGAGATTTGCATTGTCCCTGCATTGAGCAGGAATTCACATGCTGATGCTGTTAGCTCAGTTGGGTGAGAGGAGTGTGCAGGTAGCAGGGTGGTGCCCTCCTCTGGTTTTTTGGGTTACTGTGTGAGCCACAATGGGTATATTTATACATATCAGGTTGGGAGCAGTCTTGCAGATCTCATGATTAAAGGGTAAGATTATGTCATGGAGGTCACGGATTCCGTGACTTTAAGAGACCTCCATGACATTTTCCTCTTCAGCCACAATGAGTGGCGGGAGGCCCTGCAGCGGGGTTCAGACTCTCATCTCTTCTTCCCCCACCCCAGTGCTCAGGCTTCAGTCATCCCCTTGTCAGGCTTCGCCTCATTATTTTTAGTAAAAGTCAGACAGGCCACGGGCTTCCATGAATTTTTGTTTGTTGCCTACAACCTGTCTGTGACTTTTACTAAAAATAACTGACAATCTGAACCTTCCTCTTGATGCCTTGATGTGCCCTAGAGGTGGTAAAAGGGAATACACATGGAAGAGGTTGGGAGGCAAAAGAGAGCTAATTCCTCAGCACTAAAAGTCAATAAATACCAGTGCTGTGAAAGAAGGGGAGATAAATTACATGCCACGGGGGGTGGTGCGAAGGAGGGGCAGGCATTTCAGGTTCTCTGACTTGGCTTCTGTTCTGCTAGATTGTGGAGAGAGGGCTGGAGAAATCAGTCGTATTCGAGGATGACCTGCGGTTTGAAATATTCTTTAAACGACGGCTAATGAATCTGATGTATGACCTCGAAGAAGAGGGTCTGGACTGGGACTTGATGTAAGTGCAGAAGATCAGAACATTATACTCATGTTCTACTCAGCTTCCCTGGGCACTTGTCTTTAATTATCTGTTTACCTCTGGCAGTACACTCAGTGTTATACAATACATAAATCCTGCCCCAAAGAGCTTGCAGTCTAAAAAAGAGAGAACCTACCCGTTGATTATTAAAAACTTGCTTTTTGTAGGCATTAGGAAGAAGTGGCTTTCTGAAAGGGATTTGAATAAGGAGAGAGTGATACTTTGATGACTTGGCAAACTGGGAACAGAGGGGTCATTGATTTCCCTGTTACCAACAGCTCCAATGGAACAATTCTGGTAGAGCCTGGGTGCTGGTGAGAATGCTGAGCTGCACTCTGTTCAGAGCATAGGCTCACCCACTAATGACTACACAAGATTTCTGTACCATGCACAAACACAACATCAGAGAGGACCATGTACCATGTTAACCAGAAAGTGGGTTTGTTTTATGCCAGAAGTTGCTGCCCTATGCTGCACCTCTGCTCTCCACCTATGTTGACTGATTCCAGGCATGGGGATTTCATAGATTTTTTTAATTTTTTTTTAAGGCCCCTGCTATTAGATCATCTGATCTGACCTCCTGCATAAAGCTGGCCAGAGAATTCCACCCTAACTGCTGCTTGCAGCAGTTCTCAAACTGTGGGTCGGGACCCCATTTTAATCGGGTCTCCAGGGCTGTCTTAGACTTGCTGGGGCCCAAGCCCGAGGGCTTTAGCCCTGGGTGGCAGGGCTAAGGTTACAGGCCCCCTGCCTGGGGCTGAAGCCCTTGGACTTTGGCCCCCCCAGCCTGGGGCAGTGGGGCTTTGGCTTTGCCCCCTTCCCTCCCCTCCCGTGGTGGGGCTGACGGGCTCAGACTTTGTCCCCCTCCTGGGGTCCTGTAGTAATTTTTGTTGTCAGAAGGGGGTCGCAGTGCAATGAAGTTTGAGACCCCTGAGCTAGAGTGTGAGTCTCTTTCTAAAAGATAATCTTGTGCTGCTGTCTGTCTCCCCCAGTTACATTGGGAGGAAGCGAATGCAGGTGGAGCATCCAGAGAAGTCTGTGCCTCACGTGCGGAACCTGGTGGAGGCAGATTATTCCTACTGGACTCTAGCCTATGTGATTTCACTGCAGGGTGCCCAGAAGCTGCTGGGGGCTGAGCCACTCTCCAAGATGTTACCGGTGGATGAATTTCTTCCTGTCATGTTTGACAAACACCCTGTGTGAGTCTGGACAGCATCCTCTGGGGAAAGAAGGGTGTAGCAGCCTATAGGAAGGGTGGGTGCGAGGGGGAAGGGATCCTGAAGCATTGTATTCTGAAGTGAGAAGCCTGTTGCAGGCAGAGCTTTGAAAAAACACTCTTTGCTGCTGCTTCAGCAGTAGTCGGAGATGGAGTCTGTAGTCAGCTGCTGTAGCTGAACAGGGAATAACCCCTGTGTTCTGAACTTGGCAGTGAAGCCTCACATATCCCAGTAGTAGCATATGGAGTGGGTGTGAGGATACTGCAGAGTTTTCCTGCTTGTCCCTGGAAGCAGCATGAGAACTTGTTATGAGAGATTCTAACTAGAGCTGGTTGAGGAAATGGTTATTGTTCCTGTGATGGGTTGGACCCCTTGGGAAGCCACCTGATGTGCCTAGAAACCACTGAGTCTACCTGTTCTGCCAGCATGGGCCCCCTTTAGCCTGTCTTGCTGAGCCAGGAGCTTAATACTGCGTGTCTGTCAGTGTCACTCATACACTCTCACACACACAGCTGCAGATCAGCTCTAGGAAGATCAGCTTAAGAGACTTGCTCCAGTACTCAGATGTCAACCTCCCTTGGAGTGCAGACCCAAAGATATATTATGAAATTTGCCCCCTCCCTCAATGTGGAGAGAGATGTGCACATTTCTCCCTGTCCCCACCCCCTGTTAGAAATTACAGAAACTGGGTTTAATAATAAACAAATTTTATTAACTATAAAAGGCAGATTTTAAGTGGTAAAAGGGGTAACAAACAAAACAAAGCAGAATAAGCAAACGAAATCAAACATGCAAACTAAGCTAGTTTCACTAAAGAAATTGGTTACAAATAGTATTTCTCACCCTAGATATTGTTGCGGGCAGTTTGCAAAGCTTCTGTGGTTCAGAGTTCCAGTTATAGTTCTTTTCAGACTAGACCCCTGTCTCAGTCTGGACTCCCACCTTGACTTACATTTTGCAGTCTTTCTTCTTGGGCAGACAGGCCATGAAGGGGGAGGAGTCTTGTTTGCCTTCCTCCCCACCCTTAAATAGGATTTACATAAGGCAGGAATCCTTTGTTTCCCAAACTTGGCACCCCCTTCCCTTACAGTGGAAAATTACAAGAAGTCCCAGGTAATGTTTAGTATCGGGGCAAGACCCCCTGACTCTGTAGGATCACAGCGTCCATGAGTCAATGGCAGTATGGAACATCCACAGGAAGGCCAAGTTTTTCACAGCTTATTGTCCTTGCTGATGGGCCATCTGCCCTGTCTGGCTTTTCCATTGTTGTATCTGAACTGTTAGCAGTGAGTGTCACCCAAAGTAGCATAGTTGAAATACAGATACATAGTCAATATTCCTAACTTCAGATACAGAAATGATACAGGCATACAGATTGGATAATTGCATTCAATAAATCATAACCTCCAATGATATCTCACATGAGCCATCTGACATAAAGTGTATCTCAGTTATGTCATATTTGTATCATAAGCATAATTTAATAAGAATATGGAATGACACATCACAGTTCCTATGAAAAATTTGAATGAACACATTTTTCTAGGGCTGTCATGCGATTAAAAAAATTAATAAATTTCAACTGGTATTATATTATAAGTGCAATTAATTGTGATTAATTTTTTTAAGTTAATCGTGTGAGTTAACGGTGATTGACATACCTATATTTTTCTTAATTTTTCTTAAAGCTTTTTGATTTTTTTATTGAACAACCAGAAATGTTTGTCTTCAGCACCCATGGGGTTTTTTAATGAATACCTGAGAAACGTGGGTGAAATCAGACACTTCCTGCAGAATTTTCTGTTTTGACAAAAAAGCCATTTGTTAAATGCCAAAAACTTTGGCTGGTTCTAATTCTAATCCAAGGAGGCCACTGGAGTTCCTGCGCAGCAAGGGCACGAGCCTGCTGTAGCCCCTTCACTGTTGACTGACTTGATCACCGTACTGGAATTTCTGTGAAGGGACTTGCAGTCCAGTCTGCTCCGTGATACAGCTTCTAAAATCTGCCACTTTACTGAGGATCAAGTGGGCCACCCAGCCCTGTCAGTGAGAGCTGACATCACACCTTCAGACCATCTTGCTCAACACTGTCTGGTTCAAGCAGTGTTTTTCCTGACTGTCCTAGGCTCATTCCCACATGGCAGTAGTAACAAGATGGCTTCTGGCTTTTGTAGCCTGGTTATGCCCCAGGAGGCTGAGATCTGGTTGGAGCTACTTGGGTGGGGGTTGGAGAGGGCTCTAAAACACTCATTTCTTAGGAATTGTTGGAGCTGCCATGTTTTTCCACAGCTGCTGTTCTTTTAGGGAAAGACAAACATTTCTGGAAGATGAATGTCCCTCTCTTGGGAGCGGGCTGGAAGGATTGTGGGTTAGAAGATTAAGTAAGTTGATGTGTGGGTTGAACGCCACAGTGTGCAGTGGGAGGATGAGGAGTGTCTGGAGTGAAGCAGGGTAGATGGAGGGATTAATGCACTGGTGTGGGAGGCTGAAGATGGATTGTAGGGTAAATGCAGAAGACGTAACAGCTTTCCCCACCACCACCACTTTTTTTTTTCCTTTTCTGAACAGCTCTGAATACATGGAACATTTTGAAAACCGGAATTTGCTGGCCTTTTCAGTGGAACCACTGCTGGTTTACCCAACACATTACACTGGTGATGATGGCTACATCAGCGACACTGAGACCTCTGTGGTTTGGAATAATGAGAGAGTAAAAACTGACTGGGACCGTGCCAAATCCCAGAAAATGAAAGAACAGCAGGAGCTCAGCAAGGAGGCCAAGAACTCAGATGTGCTCCAATCACCTCTTGACAGTACAGCCCGGGATGAGCTATGACCAAAGCAGGCCCCTTCTAGGAAATGGATGAAGGGACTGACCGTGATAAGGAAGGGTGTGTGTTGGAGCAGGGGTAGAAAGCAGGGAAAGGGGTATAGCAACATCCTTCCATGGGGATTACTGGGGCTTCGTTCTGTCCAAGAATATAATGGTAAAGTCACTTAGATGACAAAGCCAATGAGGGTCGTGGCTGAAGACCTGCTGACCTCTGCTATTGCAGGACTCTGTGTAAGAGAGAATGCTGGAGAACGTCAGGTTTGCCTTGTCCCTCAATTCAGCCACTGCTCTGGTTCAGCACAGATCTTTACACAGTTGCTCATTGTAGTGGAGAAGTTTTATTCTTTGGTTTAGGAAATTGATACTGGATAGAGGCAGGAAGACCAATGTCCTGTTGCCATGTGTGTGTCATGACCAGGGATCCTAGTTTCTCTGATTTAAAAAAAAAAAAAAAAAATTCTCCAATAAAAAACCATAATTGGGGGGGGGGGGGGGGGGCATGGATTTTTAAAATGAAACACTGAATGTTCTTTTCCCTAGCCACAAAATATATAGGTCTCAGTTGAACACAATATTTTATTGATATATTTACAGTTGTAAAACACTGGAATGATCCAGTCACAGTGCATTGTTTCTTTACTGTTGTCAAGGGCCCTGCTATTTCAGCCTTTCATTTCTTTTCAGTCAGTTTAGCTCTTTCCATGTGTTTCGTGATTGTCTGCCTTCAAACTTCACCTACAGCCTTGCTGCATACAGTACAGAATAGCAGGTTACCATCAACATTAAATTTGTCCTTACCAAACTCAGTGACATGGTCTTTGGGATGACTTTTAAAGTTTTCAGCATCTTTTTATAACTTAAATTACTCATGTGTGGAGGCTGAAGTGAAATTTGAGATGCATTAAAATGCAACACCCTATTTGGCATGGAGTAACCTCTATACACCGCAAGCAATTTATTGGAGTATGTTTAGCTATGTGAATTTAAAGCGCGTTCAAAAATCAACCACAAGAGCGGGAGGTTGTGCACATTGAAAAAGTGCTACTGGGACTTTCAGTAAAATTTAGTTTGTTTTTTTTCCCTCAATGTAAACTAAGATTCTCTATAAAAACACAGTATATATTTTTTTCCCCTGGCAAATGGATTTCTGGGATCCCTGCTCATGACCCTTGAATGTTCTCTTGGGGGTACCTGGGGAGGAGGGGTGAAATGCTGCCAGATCCTGCAGTTCCTGCTTATGATGTGCCCTAATATAAGCTGAAGTCTTCTCTTTCTGTAAAACCAAAACTTTTCCTGTTTTTATAAAATCTTTAGCTATGACTTGAACTGTCTCTTGCTTCTTCACAGACAGCCCAGAGTGCTGGGGAAGGAGCACACCAAGAGCTGACTTCTTCAAGCACCAACTTGTATTTTAATCTAGTGCTGGCTTCACAGCCCTGGAGAGTAAAGTCTTCTATATATCAACTTGGCAGCAGTGGTACAAACTTGCTTGCACTGCCTAACCCATGTACCTCCTCCCTGACCTGGAGGAGCCCTAGAAATGAGTGGAGCCTGATTCCCCATGGCCCTTTCACTCCATGGTTTCTGCTGAGGGAGGTATGGTACTGGCAGTTGCATTGTGGGTCCCTGTCCTAGGAGCTGGAGTGAGAACGCTGATTTTTCCCATAGACTACTAAATATATGGTCATTGTTGGGGTGCATTTGTATCTGTGACCAGAAGAGAGGTTATGAGCCCTTGCTTGGCATTTCTAGTACTGAACCAATCAGTTCCATCCTGAAGTATAATTAGACCTACTTCTAGAACACTAAGAAGTGCCTCCATGTTCCAGTGCTTCTTCCACTGTGCTGGCTTGAGGAATCCTCTAGGAAAGGAGCTGTGCTGTCCTCTTACAGGGAGAGAGTGGCTGCCTGCTTTCATGTGTATCCATTTTTCTTCTTCGGTGGGGGACTTGAGTGAACCTTTAGCATTGTGATCATCCAGTGGACCCACTGGTTGTTTAGCAGTCTTCCTGCTTCTGATATACTTAATTTTTTTTTTCCTATTACTTTTTGAGTCTTTGGCTAGCTGTTCTTCAAATTCTTTTTTGACCTTCCTAATTATATTTTACACTTCATTTGCCAGAATTTATGCTCCTTTCTATTTTCCTCGCTAGGATTTAACTTCCACTTTTTAAAGGATGCCTTTTTGCCTTTCACTGATTCTTTTACTTTGTTTAGCCATCATGGCATTTTTTTGGTTCTCTTACTATGATTTTTAATTTGGGGTGTACATCTAAGTTGAGCATCTATTATGGTGTCTTTAAAAAGTTTCCGTGCAGCTGGCAGGGATTTCACTTCTGGCGCTGCCCTTTTTAATTTCTGTTTAACTAGCCTCCTCATTTTTGTGTAGTTCCCCTTTCTGCAATTAAATGCTACAGTGTTGGGCTGCTGTGGTGGTTTTCCTGCCACAGGGATGTTAAATTTAATTATTATGATCACTGTTATCAAGCGGTCTAGCTATATTCACCTCTTGGACCAGATCCTGTGCTCCACTTAGGACTAAATCAAGAATTGCCTCTCCTCTTGTAGGTTCCAGGACTAGCTGCTCCAAGAAGCAGTAATTTAAGGTGTCAAGAAACTTTCTCTGCATCCCGTCCTGAAGTGACATGTACCCAGTCAATATGGGGATAGTTGAAATCCCCCATTATTATTATTATTGACTTTTTTATTTTAATAGCCTCTCTAATCTTCCTGAGCATTTTCACTATCACCATCCTGGTCGGTAATATATCCCTACTGCTATATTCTTATTAGAGCATGGAATTACTATTCATAGAGATTCTATGGTCCAGCTTTGTTCATTTAAGATTTTAACTTCATTTGATTCTATACTTTCTTTCACATATAGTGCCACTCCCCCACCAGCATGACTTGTTCTGTCCTTCCGATGTATTTTGTTGTGTAAGGTGTCTATGGAAAGGTTATGATTTGCTAATTATGATTTGCTATCTGTGTGTGTATCATTTTTGTAGCTGAAGTTATGAATATTGGCTATGTACTTTGTATATCAATGTATTTTGGTTCTAAGTAGCATTAGTAAAGCATTTGGTCAGCTTCTTGAGAAAGGAACTTGCAAGTTAAGTGCCCAGTCAAGAAACACTTAACTGACAATAGACCTTGGAAGGCTCCAATCCACATAAGTCTTCCTGGGGATGTTCATGGTGGGCAGTGCCTGCCACCTGTAAAGAACTGAGTCATGCATGGACATGTGACTTGCCCATGTGATTCCAGGCTCCATCTTGCTGCTGTGATCTTCCACAGGGCAGAGGATATAAAAGGCCTGGAAGACTCCTCCATCTTGTCTTCAATCCAGCTTCTTACTTCTGGAAGGACTTTGCTACAAACTGAAGATCTAAACAAAGGACTGAATGACCCATCCCAGCTGTGGATGTACTCCAGAGACTTGATTTGAACCTGCCGTTTATTCCATCACTGCTGCAAGCCTGAAACCAAGAACTTTGCCATTACTGTAGGTAATTGATTCAATTTAACCAATTCTAGCTCTCATCTATATCTTTTTCTTTTTATGAATAAACCTTTAGATTTTAGATTCTAAAGGATTGGCAACAGTGTGACTTGTGGGTAAGATCTGATTTGTATATTGACCTGGATCTGGGGCTTGGTCCTTTGGGATCGGGAGAACCTTTTTTTTTTTTTCTTAACCATCCCCATAACAAGTGGCACTGGTGGTGATACTGGGGAAACTGGAGTGTCTAAGGGAATTACTTGTGTGACTTGTGGTTAGCCAGTGGGGTAAAATCAAAGTCCTCTCTGTTTTGGCTGGTTTGGTTTGCCTTAATAGTAAAGGAACTCCAGTTTTGGGCTGTAACTGCCCTGCTCTAAGCAATTTGTCCTGAATTGATATTCTCAGGTCCCACCAAAGCCAGCATCATTACATTGGCATAGTCAGCAGGATCCACAGAACCAGGTCAATTAAGCTTTGGGTCAGAACCCCACACTATCCAAATTTGAATTTTGGTATTGGGAGTTTTGTTGGTTAAAGATCAGTGATCATGAGCCAGAAAGCATCAGCAGAAGCAATGAAACTGCATCCCTGAGAGACAGCCTGCAGTTTGAACATGGACAAAAACTGACAGAAATTCGAATGAGAGAGAGCAAGCATTGGCCCAGCTGGAGAAGGAAGCTGCTGTGAAAGATGGAGGGAAAGTTAAAGAAAGAATGGCTGAATTGGAAAAAGAAGCTGGTATAAGAGAGGAAAGGGCTTGTTGGGAGCATGTTGAGCTCCTGGCTGCTGAGGAAAGGGTTGCCAGACAGGCTCCAAGTCAAAAAAGCAAGGGAAGAACAGCTGAAATTACATCATCTTGAAAATCCAGTTTATAACAATGTTGGTATGTTGTATAACTGAGCAGTTGTCTGGGTGTAACCAAATGTATCCCAACACTGCCACCTTTTATGTAAATGCTGTTACTGTGAGTTCAGTAGATGGTGACCCCATAAATTATGCCAATGCTATGTATGAAAGTGATGATGGAAAATTCATAGAGTGTAAAAGTCAATGGTAAAAGCTGTTTAGGGCAAATTATAGCTTCTAACATCACTCTTGTTAAAGCTGACCTTGTCAGAGGAAGACAACTTACCAAATAAAGGTGTGAATGTTGTAGTCCTCTGAGTTTACTTTGTGTGCCTTTAGCTAGAATCCACCTTGAATGGAATGGTACTAAGCATGAAGTTATAGCTGGTGTAAGGAAGTTATTACCTAAGGATCTTTTGCTTGGGGAAAATATTAAAGCTTTGCTCAGTCCAGGTAACCAATCACAGGAAAGGAATGATCTTAAACCTGTGTCTATTATGGGCAATGATTTGCCTGGGGAGGGTTCCTCCAAATGTTTTTCTGTGCAAAAAAGCAGTTTGTCTGTGAATGAAGTTTCTGGATGTCTGTTTAATGTCTCAGAAGTGAATCTGGAATTAGGTCAAGCACAGAGAGCTCGTTGGTCAGGAAAATGTTTCTCAGGAGCCGAGTAAAGTGGATGGTCAAGCTAAAGCCCTAGCTGGGGAAGGAAAGGGTAGATTTTTGATGGCTGATGGATTATTGGCTAATACAGCTGATAAAAGTGAACCTGAAAAGGGTAACTGATTTGCTGGAAGTAGCTCAGTGTAGTGAGAAAAGCAGCAGTTTGTCTGTTGGGAGTGGCAATGTGCCTGGTAAGGAAAGTTTGGATGAGCCTAGGCTGCCTTGTGAGCTGATGGCTTTATCTAGTCAGCAGTTTGGGAAGGCAAGGATAGTGAAAAATGAGTGTCCCTATACCTTACCTGTTCCCTGTGTGGAGAATTGTGACAGTGAAGGAAATGTGCCTGTGTCTGTTGGGGATATTGACTTGCCTATGGAGGGAGCTACTCTGGTCTCCAAGCAGTTGTCTGTGAACAGCCCTGTGTGCTAGGACAAGGAAAGTGAGATCCCAAACTGTGTGGCTGGTAAAGGAGAATGTGTCTCCAGCTCTTCTTTGTCTGTAAAGCAGACAGAAGGTGCCTTTCAGCCTGTGATGGTTGAGAATAGTGCAGTTGTCTGAGTTGGTTCTGGATTCAACTAAAGTCCAGGAAGGGAATGGTCCTAAGCTTGTGTCTGCTAGGGAGAATGGCACTGTAACTAGATTGCGTCCAGTTAGCGTCTTAGCAAAATCCCAGAGACCAAACAATTCTGATGCTTGTATTTTGCCTGTCACTAATGTGTGGTTGGAAAAGGATGTAGCAACTCGATCTAATCTGGGTGATATCCTAGCCAGGTCACAAGAAGAGCATAAAGGTAATTTAATTGTTACCTACTGATAGTTTGGACATTTGTAGCAAGAAGGAAAAGATTCCTAAAGTTGTGAGTGTCAAAGAAAAGAGAAATGCTTCTAACCTTTTGACTATGGAATCTAGCAGTTTGCCTGAAAGGGGATTGTGTAGAAATCTGCCTGATGAGCCAGAGGTGATCCTGGATGTGAGTGAGACCCAGAAAGTCTGTTGTTGCTCAGGAAAGTGTTCCTTTAAAGCAGTGGTTCTTAACCTTCACTGCAGCCTGCACCCCTTTGGTTCTCAAAATATGTTCTCGCACCCCTTATCAAAAAATCATTGAAGTAGGTCAGTTCTTTAAACCTAGATATAGCATAACTATAGAATGAAAGAATTATATATTTTAATTTTGCAGTAAAATTAAGAATACATAAAAGATTACTCTTTTTAGGTTTACCGGCTCAGTGACTCTTCTGCTCTTCATCTTTCATCAAATCACCGTCATTGATGGAATCCAGGTTAAAAAGAAATGGATCCAGTATCCATTTCTTTGCCACATCAAGCTCTCCAGTGGAAATATATCCTTGGAAAGAGTCACTCAACTGTTGCAAATGCTTTTGTCACTTCAGTTGCGATGGTCATTCCTTCATTTTCTGAAACAACTGTTTCTTCAAGAAAAGGAAAGTTAGTGAAATTTCTTTTCTCAGCACGCTTTATCCAAACTGGAAGTTTCCGAATAAAAGCAGATAACTTCTCACTGGCCGTTACCATGTTCATCCCAGTTCCTTGCTTAGATGTGTTGAGTTAATTTAGGTGTGTGAATACACCTGCCATGTACGCAAGGCAAAGGATAAATTCTATTTTCGAAGTCATCAACTAAATTACTGCTTTGGTTACAAAGAAACTGACATTTCTTCACACATTTCAAAAATATCAGTAAGCCACGGGAAAGCCACCTCACTTCTGTATGGGAAAGGACAGTGTACTCAGCACCAATTTCTTCTCAAAAAGCATGGAAGAGGCGATGATTGAGACCATGTCCTCTGATGAAGTTTACTGTGCTCACCGCAGTAGACAAAGTATCCTTCAATTTTGTAGGCAAAGTCTTTGCGGCAAGTGCACGACGGTGCAACATACAATGTGTAATCATGATATGAAGTACTTCTTTCTTTACATAAGCAACAAATCCTGAATTTTTTCCTAGCATGGCAGGGGCAACATCGGTGCAAATTGATCCACACACATCAAGCGTTATGCTTCAAAAGAAGTCTTTGACGAGATTGAACACATCGATTCCTTTCATAGTTAATTGCAATGGTTCACAGAACAAGAATTTTTCTAAGATTTTTCTCCTTTACATACTGCACAAACACCAACAGCTGACTGCAGCCATCAATGTCAGTTGATTTGTCAAGCTGAATACACACTTTAAGAGGACTGGCCTTGATATCTTTTATAACTTGCTGAAAGATATCCTGGCTCATGTCATGAATTCTAGAACGGATCACATCATTTGACAAGGGAACCTGCTGAAGCTGCTTTTGTGCATCTGGTCCCAATACTATTTTTGCCATTTCCAATGCACAAGGTTTCACTAATTCCTCAGCTATTGTATGAGGCTTCTTTTCCTTGGCACGCAAATATGCAACTTGATAGAATGCTGGTAACAAGGGCTTCTTAAGTGACGCAAACCCAAACGTCCTTAAGGTTCTGCTACGATCAAATCATGCCCTTGTAGACTTCAAGGTGTCAATGTCATGTCCAGCAGCTGCACCCCCATGCTGTTTGCTGAAATGTTCAGACAGCTTCGATGGTTTGAGATTGGTGTTTGAAAATAACGAGCTGCACAGTACACATTGCCGTCATTGATTTCCATCCTCTGTCGTACAAGTGAACCTGTAACGAATATAGTAGTCTTTCCATTTGCATTTCTTCAACATGGCAAGGGTTACTGAAATGAAAAAAATATATAATTGGAGATAGGAGGGCCTATACACTTTTAAATGCATATTAAATATATGTAAAATAGTGTTATTATTCACCACAAATAATAGTACAGTAGGCACACAAAAATACGCACGTACTACCCAGAGATGTTGCAGAGTTTTGCTGTGGAAGTAAACTGTAACTGACGCGCTAACAGTTAGTGGCTAACTGAATTCAGACAAAGCTGCAGCCCTACCACATCATCATCTGTGCATGCATCAAGAAATACCCCACAACGTGGCAATACACTGTATTTTGTAGCAAGATATTTTCACTACAATTAGCTTAAAAACTTGAAAATAATTTGTATATCACAGTAATCGTTAAATGTATAATAATAAATACATAGGTTTGATGAAACAAAGTAGTTGTACTTACGGGCATGTACTTAATTTGTGTTTTTGATGATTTACCTTCTAAAAAAAATCTGGCATGTCTCGCACCCCCAGAAAGGGCATCTTGCCCCCCAGGGGGTGCGTGCACCCCGGGTTAAGAACCACTGCTTTAAGCAAACCCTAGGTGAAGAGGGTAAGGGCAGAATTTCTGTGCAGGGTGAATTGTTGATTAGAAAAGCTACTTGGGAAAGGAAGCCTCATGGTAGTCTTTGTAAGCAGTTTACTGCAGCTGAAGGGCGTGAAAGTGATTTAATCAAGAAAGTTTCAGTTCCTAACAGCCAGAAATTTTCTGTGGTGAATGGATCCACTTTCTTTCCTTTTGAAAGATCCAGTGTGAATAGCTTTGAAAAGGTCTCAGATGGAGTAAAAGCTATTGTTGAACAGCCCTATAACCAAGTGGCTGTGTTTGGCCAGCTTATTGGGGAGACAAGGTTGTTGAGAGAGAAATGTCTCCATGCTGATTCTGTAAGTGAGCAGTTTGTGTCTCCGGTTCAGAGGGAAGACTGAGTAGCTAAGTTTGCAGAGCAGAACAGCTGTGCAGTTAATTTCTTGAGAATGTAGGAGATGGCAGGTATACTCTTATCTCTAGACACTTGTAGTCTCTCATGGCAGGTCTTCACTACTCACCGGATTGGGATAGATTTATCGCATCTCCTCTAGACACGATAAATCGATCCCTGAACACATACCCTATCAACTCCGGACCTCCAGCTCACAAGAGGCAGAAGTGGGGGCTCAGTGAACTTAACATCTGATTCCATGTGGAAGTGGAGGTTGGTAAGGGAAGGACACCAGAACTTTGAGTCTAGCTTGCTGGTGAAAATGGATGGTATCTCTTTAAGACAGTCCAGCCTTAGAATTGGTAGCAGTTAAGGATCTAAAAACTGATAAACAGGCTTCTGTTTGTGTTGATGAAAATTCTCTCGCTGACCGGGAGAAGACAGACTTGCTAATAGCTGTTAGCACAGAAAGCACACCCAATCAGCCAGTGAATTCTGTTAAGCAAAAGCAATCCGGGTTTGATCCTTCAGGACAAGGAGGAAAAAGAGAACTTACTTTTGCAAAGGGAAGACACAGGTTGAACCTAAAAGGCCCAAACTCCAATGTTATTGAGCCAAAGGTGTGGAATGAAGACTGTGAGTATTTAAAGAGTGGGGTGTATTTGTGTGGGGGGGGTTGGAAGCTTATTCCATTTCAGAGAGGGAAGAGCAGCCTTGTCTAGATCTTCCCACCCCCCCAGCTCACCTTTTGCCCCTGTTACTGTACATGGTCAGCTTGCTCCAGCACCCTCAACAGCAAAGTAACAGATTCTGCTGGGGAGCATTTTATAACACTACAACAGCTGGGGGGCTCTTACTATGAGCCAGGTATGATGTTCCAGGGTATAATCCTGACTAGTGGGGGGCTGTCACCTGACCTGCAATGGGGGGGTGCCTCACCATGCTTTGCTGTTGTAGCCTCTGACTTGGGTAGCTCACAAACAGCCTGTCAGCATGCAGCTCCCCCGCTCTCCCCACAAGTGTCTGTGTATGGCTACGACTCTGATCCCAGGAGCTTGTCAGCACTCACCAGTCACACTTCAGCTTCCATCAGACCTGGGCTACCACATGCAGGGTGACTCCAACACTCCCTGTCCTGACCTTTACCCCCAAACATGCTGTGTGCTGTCCAGCCCTCTCTGGGACAGGCCAGATAGATTAGGTCTGCTGTACCTCCAGGAGGTCAATACACACACATCTGCCACGGATAATTCCATTTACTGTTCACAACACTGGATTAGTTTTGGTTCAAGAATAAAACAAGTTTATTTAACTACAAAGCAAGGTTTTAAGTGAATAAAAGTAATGAGGCATTAAAGTAAGAAATGGTTACAAGTTTAGAAAGCATTTTATCTTTATTTTTTCTTAACAAACTAGGCTTGTGAAGTCCCTTCCTACAGGTTCCAGTAATATTGCTACCTAAATGCTCAGGTTGGGATCTGCTTCCAGGGTCCAACAGCAGTTTCTCTGATCGTCTTAGGTGAAAGGGAGAGGGGTAGGGAGAGAGAACTTGGGTGTTTTTGCCCTTCACTTTTATAGCTTGGTCACCCTTTGAAAAGCATTTTCCCAAGAGTTCACCTTAGTTAAAGTTCATTCTTGCTGAAAGCAAGGAGACATAAAGTTTGGTGGAGGAAGGAGGTTTTGTGCTGTTTCTTTTCACCTGTGTATATTGCTTCATTCTTCCCCCTCTTGTGGAATCTGTTTATAGCTGATATGCAAATTGAGGCAAACACACATAGGACAGGCCCTTTCTTTAGGACAGGCCTGCTTGACCAGTTCCATCTAGTCAGGCTACATGAGTTGGAACTTGTGTCTTTAACACCATCTGCAGGTGGGAGGGGGCTTCATAACTTTACACAGACTGTTGCTATGGCTATTTCACCACGATTGTATTGATCACTGAGTTTCAAATGCTACCTCATAAGGCATATTTTTCCAAAGATTGTTATAATATGTAGGATGTGAATACAGGGGTGCATTTGGTCACAGTGGGCTGGGGTGTTCATGCAGGGTTCTCTAACCTTGTCTTTCGCTGGGAATTGCTAGACAATGAATGGGAGGGGGAGAATTCTTGCTCCAATCCTGAATTGCTGGAAATCCCAGGCTTGCTGGAGCTGTTTGGATTTCCCAGTGGAGTCAGTTTTTCTCCCTGGTGGATTATGATTTTCCCCATGGGAGTTTGTTGCACTTTATCTGTTTCCCCACAGCCTCTCATGAGGTTCTTCAGGCACCATCTCATTGCTTCACATTAAAGCTGCTTCCCTTTGGGTCTGTATGTTCTGGGGTGTTTGTTGTCAGCAGTGACTGCAGGTGCTTGGCAAGGTGGGGGATTCTACATTTCTGATGAAGAATGCTCTATGTTAAATAAAATTACTCTGTGACAAACAGTGGCATTTGAATCTCTTCTGAAAGTGTGAAATAACAACCAAGGTCACTGCCCAAATGGGGGTGGGGGGAGAATGGATGGACACACACATGGCACTGCCCCACCTGATGACACTGCACATGTGCTCAAACACACACATGCAGACTGGATGGGGTGGGCTAACTGAGGCAGTGCCCTCCAGTCACGGAGTGTGGGGGAGTCCAGGCCCTGCACCCCTCTTCCTGGGATTCACTGAGACTCTCAGCCAGCCAGTAAAACAGAAGGTTTATTGGACAACAGGAACACAGTCCAAAACAGAGCTTGTGGGTACACCCAGGACCCCTCAGTCAAGTCCTTCTGGGGGAGCAGGGAGCTTAGACCCCAGCCCTGGGGTTCCCTGTCTTCCTCCACCCAGCCCCAAACTGAAACTAAACCCACCCAGCAGGTTCCCTGCTGCAGCCTCCGTCCACATTCCTGGGCAGAGGTGTTACCTCCCCCTCCCCCTCCTGGCTCAGGTAACAGGCTCTCAGGTCTCCCGTCCCCAGGGCACATTCCCAGGTCAACACTCCCCCCTCCCTGCTGCGTCACATCGTCACATCTCTCCCCCCTTCGAGACTGAACTGAGCGGGGTCACTGTGACCAGTGACCTGGGGAAGTTCGGGGCCCCCTCTCCGGGACAGCGCATCCGCTATCAGGTTGGCACTTCCCTTCACGTGGACCACGTCCATGTCGTAATCCTGCAGGAGCAGGCTCCACCTCAGGAGCTTGGCGTTGGCTCCTTTCATCTGGTGCAGCCAGGTCAGGGGAGAGTGGTCGGTGTACACGGTGAAGTGTCGCCCGAAGAGATAGGGCTCTAGTTTCTTGAGGGCCCACACCATGGCCAGGCACTCCTTCTCAATGGCCGCATAGTGTTGCTCCCGGGGTAGCAACTTCTTGCTCAGGTACACGATGGGGTGTCTCTCCCCCTTTTCATCCTCCTGCATTAACACCGCCCCCAGTCCCGTGTCGGAGGCGTCGGTGAACACCACAAAGGGCTTGTCAAAGTCTGGGTTTGCCAGAACTGGGCCACTGACCAGAGCCTCCTTCAGCGCCCGGAAAGCCTCCTGGCACTGCTCGGTCCAGACTACCTTGTCTGGCTTCCCCTTCTTGCATAGCTCAGTGATGGGGGTGGCTATGGCGCTAAAGTGGGGCACAAATCTTCGGTAGTATCCTGCCATCCCAATAAAGGCTTGGACCTGCTTTTTGGTGTGGGGAGCGGGCCAGTCTCTGATCACCTCCACCTTGGCCAGTTCCGGCTTTAGGCGGCCGCTCCCCACCCGATGGCCCAGGTAAGATACTTCAGCCATCCCCACCTTGCACTTCTCCGCTTTTACAGTCAGCCCAGCCCCCTGGAGTCGGTCCAGCACTTGTCTAACCTGGGACACGTGGTCCTCCCAGGTCTGGCTAAAGACACAGATGTCGTCAATATACGCCACGGCAAAACTCTCCATCCCCCTCAGGAGCTGGTCCACCAGGCGCTGGAAGGTGGCCGGCGCTCCCTTGAGGCCGAAAGGCAGGGTCAGGAACTCATAGAGCCCCAGAGGGGTGATAAAGGCCGATTTCAGCCAGGCATCTGCATCCAATGGCACTTGCCAGTAGCCCTTTGTAAGGTCCATGGTGGTAAGGTACCGAGCTCCTCCCAGCTTGTCTAGGAGCTCGTCCGGCCTGGGCATGGGGTAGGCATCAGATACAGTGATGGCATTGAGCTTCCGATAGTCCACACAGAACCGGACCGACCCGTTCTTTTTGGGGACCAGCACCACCGGCGAGGCCCAAGGGCTGGCAGATGGCTGGATCACCCCCAAAGCCAGCGTGTCCCGGACTTCTCTTTCCAGGTCCTGAGCAGTTGTCCCTGTGACTCGGAAAGGGGAGCATCCTATCGGCGGGTGCGACCCCGTCTGCACCCGGTGGACAGTCAGATTAGTGCGTCCAGGCTGGTTGGAAAACAGCTGTCGGTACGGATGCAGCACCCCCCTGACCTCAGCTTGCTGGGCAGGGGTGAGCTGATCCGAGAGGGGAATTGTTTCCAGGGGGGAACCAGCTCTGGTCCCAGGGAATAGATCTACTAAAGGGTCATTTCCCTGCTTCTCCCACTGTCCACACACAGCCAACACCACATTCCCCCTGGCATAATATGGCTTCATCATATTCACATGGTACACCCGGCGGTGGTGGGCCCGGTTCGACAGCTCCACCACATAGTTTACCTCATTGAGCTGCTTGACGACCTTGAAAGGGCCCTCCCAGGCGGCCTGTAGTTTGTTCTTTCTCACGGGGATGAGAACCATCACCTGATCCCCGGTGGCGTAGGCACGGGCCCGCGCCGTGTGGTCATACCAGACCTTCTGCTTCCTCTGGGCTCTGGCCAGATTCTCCCTGGCCAGGCCCATGAGTTCAGCCAGTCTCTCTCGGAAGGTCAGGACATACTCCACCACTGACTCTCCATCGGGAGTGGCCTTCCCCTCCCACTCGTCTCTCATCAGGTCCAGGGGCCCCTCACCCTCCTTCCATATAACAGTTCGAACGGCGAAAATCCGGTCGACTCCTGGGGCACCTCCCTGTACGCATACAGCAGGTGAGGTAAGTACTTGTCCCAATCCTGCGGGTGCTGGTTCATAAAGGTTTTCAGCATCATCTTTAGCGTCCCGTTAAACCTCTCCACCAGCCCATTGGACTGGGGGTGATACGCTGAGGCCCAGTCGTGCCGGACCCCACATTTCTCCCACAAGCACCGGAGCAGGGCCGACATGAAGTTGGAGCCTTGGTCTGTCAAGACTTCCTTGGGGAACCCCACTCGGCTGAAAATGGTCAGGAGCGCATCTGCCACGGTGTCGGCTTCAATGGAAGCTAAGGGCACTGCCTCGGGGTAGCGGGTGGCGAAATCTACCACCACCAGAATGTATTTCTTCCCCGACCGGGTCGTCTTGCTGAGAGGCCCCACGATGTCCATGGCCACCTTCTGGAAAGGCTCCTCTATGATAGGCAAAGGTCTCAAAGCCGCTTTCCCCTTGTCCCGGGCCTTCCCCACCCTCTGACAGGGGTCGCAGGATCGGCAATACTGCCGGACCGTGGTAAAGACCCCGGGCCAGTAAAAGTTCTGTAGCAACCTCTGCCGGGTGCGCCGGATTCCCTGGTGCCCTGCGAGGGGGATGTCATGGGCCAGGGACAGGAGCTTGCGGCGATACTTCTGGGGGACCACCAGCTGCCTCCTGACCCCACAGGACTCCCCTTCCCCTGGGGGAGCCCATTCTCGGTACAGGAACCCCTTCTCCCACAGGAACCTCTCCTGGCAGCCTCTCCTCATGGTCCGTCCCACACTGAGGTCGGCCAGGTCCCTGAGCTTCTGCAAGGAGGGATCTGTCCTCAACTCGGCCTGGAACTCAGCGGCTGGGGAAAGGATGGGGCCCGGTTCCCCCGCAGTGGCCAGGTCTGAGGCCTCAGCCTCTCTGAGCCGTGCCCCTCGGCGCTCCCTCCCCACCCGGGTAGGGTCTCGCGCCTCCGGTGTGGTACCCTCCCCAGGGTCAGGTCGCAGTGCCCCTCGCCGGCTCTGGCTACGGGTCACAACCAGGGCGGTCTGGGGGTCGCTTGGCCAGTCGTCTAGGTCTCCCCCCATCAAAACTTCAGTGGGCAAATGGTGGTGTACCCCCACATCCCTGGGGCCCTCCTTGGCCCCCCATTTCCGGTGTACCCTTGCCACGGGCACCTTAAATGGGGTCCCGCCCACCCCCGTCAGGGTCAGGTAGGTGTTGGGCACCACCCGATCTGGGGCCACCACCTCGGGCCGGGCCAGCGTCACCTCCGCGCCCGTATCCCAGTATCCACTGACCTTCCTCCCATCCACCTCCAGGGGAACAAGGCACTCTCTCCGGAGCGACAGCCCCGCGCCCACCCTGTAAACCGAGCACCCTGAGTCCAGAGCACCCAGTCCTCTGGCGGAGCTGGCCGGGGGTACTCTTCCCTCCCGCGCAGGTGGTAAACTGGTAGCCCCCCTTTCCTGGGTCGTCTGCCCCTCGTCCAGCTGAGTCCCTACCCAGTTAACCCTGGGTAAGTTGGGTCTGCTCAGTCTGTCCCTGAGCCCGGGGCACTGGGTCCGTACGTGGCCTCTCTGGCCACAGTGATAGCAGCTCAGGTCACGTTGGACCCCTCGAGCGGGTCGGAGGGGCCCGACACCAGGCGTTCCCCTTTGGAGGGGGTTCTCCCTATTTCCCCGCTGGGAGGCCCCATGGTGACTCTCTCTCTGCATCGGGGGGGGCCTGTTCTTTCGGGACTCCTCCCTGCTACCCCCTGACCGACTGTTCACAAACTCGTCGGCCAGCTGCCCTGCTTGCTGGGGGTTCTCTAGCTTTTTGTCCACCAGCCACAGCCTCAGGTCGGAAGGGCACTGTTCATACAGTTGCTCCAGTACGATTAGGTCAAGCAGGTCCTCTTTAGTTTGGGCCCCCGCTGTCCACTTGCGGCATATCCCTGCATCCTGTTGACCAGTTGTAGGTAGGTGACCTCAGGCGTTTTACACTGACTCCGGAACCTTCTCCGGTACATCTCGGGGGTCAGCCCAAACTCACGGAGCAGGGCCTGTTTGAACAGTTCATAGTCCCCTGCCTCCGCCCCTGTCATTCGGCTGTACACCTCCACGGCTTTGGGGTCCAGTAAGGGGGTGAGGAACTGGAGCCTGTCTGCAGGGTCAACCCTGTGCATCTCGCAGGCATTCTCAAAGGCCGTCAGGAAGCTATCTATGTCCTCCCCCTCCTTCCGCTGGGCCAGGAAGCACTTATCAAATCTCCTTGCAGTCTGGGGTCCCCCCGCACTCACCGCAGCCGGGGCCCCACTGCTCCTCAGCCTGGCCAGCTCCAGTTCATGCTGTCTTTGTTTCTCCTTCTCCTGCTGCTCATGTTGATGTTGTTTTTCATGATCCTCCAGCTCCCTCATTTTCAACTCCCTCTCCCATTCCAGCCGCATCCGCTCCAGGGATGGGGAGCTCCGCCGGGAGGATCCCCTGCTGGCTGCTGGGGTCAGGGTGCCCTCGGTATTCGCTGGGCTTCCCCCAACCCCTCCCCCAGGCATAGGTAGGAAGGGTCTCGGGATGTCCTGGGCAGCAGTCTGACCCCTCCCAGCCTGATCAGGCCCCAGGGCCCACGCTGCATCCCCCGGGTGGCTTCCCTCCGGGACAGGGATCGGGTCATCCAAGCGATCCCTCTCCTCCAACTGGGCAATCAGCTGTTCCTTGGTGGACCTCCCGATGCGCACCCCCCTCTGCCTGCACAGCTCCACCAGGTCGCTCTTAAGGCGTTTAGCGTACATCTCCCTGCTGGCCACTCGCAGGCCGGGCAGCTTTCCACGGGTTCCAGGAAAAGCCCCTAGTGTGCCAGTCCTTCTTGAGGTCACCACCTCTTTGCCAGGGTCGAGTTGCAGACTCCTCCGCCCCGGGACCGCTCGCTGCAATCCCCTGGGGGACCCTGTTACTGCAAAAGTCCTTCTCTCTGGTCACACACTCCCAGGGGTTAACCGCCCCCTGGAACCGTCTCTCTCTGAATCTTCAGCACACCTGGTCCCCGTCAATCCCCCTTCGTTTTACTGTTCCCCAGTCACTTACTGCAGGAAGCGCCGTTCACCGGGTGCAGTAGATCCCACCGCTCCCACCAGTTGTCACGGAGTGTGGGGGAGTCCAGGTCCTGCACCCCTCTTCCTGGGATTCACTGAGACTCTCAGCCAGCCAGTAAAACAGAAGGTTTATTGGACAACAGGAACACAGTTCAAAACAGAGCTTGTGGGTACACCCAGGACCCCTCAGTCAAGTCCTTCTGGGGGAGCAGGGAGCTTAGACCCCAGCCCTGGGGTTCCCTGTGTTCCTCCACCCAGCCCCAAACTGAAACTAAACCCACCCAGCAGGTTCCCTGCTGCAGCCTCCGTCCACATTCCTGGGCAGAGGTGTTACCTCCCCCTCCCCCTCCTGGCTCAGGTGACAGGCTCTCAGGTCTCCCGTCCCCAGGGCACATTCCCAGGTCAACACTCCCCCCTCCCTGCTGCGTCACATCGTCACACCCTCACTCACCCATATAAAGGCAGTGACCCCTGCTGGCCAGCTGGGGGACTACGCTGTGTGTTGCTCCACCAATTGGAACAGTGACCACCATTCCTCCCGCAAGGGGGGGGGGGTGTGGTGGTGTGTGTGTGTGTGTTTGTTTTAGGTAAAGCCTAGTTGTGTCTTCTGCCAATCTAATGCACAGTGTTTCCTATGGAGAAGCTGTGACACCCAGTGGCCACTCAGAGTAAGGCATAGAGTCTGTCTCCCAAGGAGCAGCAGTGACACCCAGTGGCCAGTTCAGGATATATACAGAGTATATTTCCCTTGCAGCAACAGTGACACCCGGTGGCCAGTCGGGGTAACGCACAGTGTTCACATCTGGTGGCCAGATTAGGTAATACAAGGATTGTGTTTCACTTGGAGCAGCAGTGACACCCAGCGGCCAGTTGGGTTAATGCACAGAGTGTGTCACCCTTCGAGCAGCAGTGGCACCCGGTGGCCAGTCAGAGTAATGCACAGTGTTTCCCATGGAGCAGTAGTGGCCAGATTAGATAATACAAAAATTGTTTTCCTTGAAGTAGTAGTGACACCCAGTGGCCAGCAGGGGGTGTCACCAGCCTCTTCCCATTTGGTGGGGGTGGGTCTGAGCTGGGCTAGACAAAAAATATTTGGGGGGGGGTTGTGCCCCCCCAATCACCTGGCCCCATCCCTCACGGGGGCCATGCCTCTGCTCCTTGTCAGTTAAAGGCTAGGCTCATCTCCTCCCCCTCCGGCCAGGGTTTAACCACAATATAACCTTTAGTAAAGTAAAATAGTAAATAGGATTTACTGCAAATCCATCTAAATAATCTAACTATGTCCACACTTTAGCATTAAATCCAAAATCCTCTTAGAAACCAAAACCTAAATCAAAATTTGAAATTGCAAAAATGTTTAATTTAAAACCCAAACATTAAGAAAAACTATTTTGTTTTTAAAAACAAAAACTAACAAGTGCCATAAATTAATAATTTCAACATTTTAGCAAAAAAGTGTGCTACAGCAGGATAATAAAATAACATGAAATAAATAAGCCCTACTATTAAAACCACTTACAAAGCCTTAAAGCAATTTAATTGCCAAATCTGTATAAAAATATGTAGAACTATGACAAAACCAGTATTGCAGATCAGTCATTCAAATCCAGCAAACGTCAATTAAAAGCTTCATTTCAACCAAAAAAAAAAAAAACAACCCCAAAAACCAAACAACCCAAACAGTCAGCCTTCAGCACTCTCAGCCCACCCCAACAGCATCCCCCCAGAGTCCAGGCCTTCACCCAGGGACCCTCAGCCCCCCCTCCCTCCCCAACACCCCCATCCCATCCCAAGCTGCACCCTCAGCTGTATGCATCCCCACAGCCCACCACAAGCTTCCTCAAATTGCCCCCCCCCATTCTATCCATCCATCCCTCCACCTGTGGGGCCACCTTTTGCCTCCTGCCCCCCAACCTGCACCCCAGTCCATCCCCCCATTCATGGTGCCCTTCAGACCCCTGTCTCCTCCCTCCTCAACACCCCCACAGCTTATGCCAACCTGCACCCCACTAACCCTACCTTTCCACCAAGTCCATCCCTCTACCTGTGGGGCCCCTCATCCCCCCCTCCGCCCTCCCCCAACACATCACAGCCCTCCCCAACCTGCACCCAAGTCCATCCCCCCATCCATGGCACCTTTCAGCCCCCCTGTCGCCTCCCTCCTCAACACCCCCACAGCTTGCCCCAACCTGCACCCCCATCCCTACCCTTCTCCCCAGTCCATCCCTATACCCTTGGGGCCCCTCAACCTCCCCCCTCCTTCAGCTCTCCCAGACCACCCCAACCCACACCCCCATCCTCACCAGAGTCCAAACCTCCACCTGGGTCCCCTCATCCCCCCCTTCTCCCTCCCCAACACCCCCAGCCCCCCCAACTTTCCCCATCCTGCACCCCCATCCCTATCTGTGGGTACCCTCAGGCCCCCTGCTCCCTCCCCAACACCCCCATCCCATCCCAAGCTGCACCCTCAGCCCTATGCATCCCCACAGCCCACCAGAACCTTCCTCAACTTACCCCCCCATCCCATCCCTCCACCTGTGGGGCAATCTTTCTCCTCCCACCCCCCCATCTCTGCCCTTTCCCACATCCATGTCTCCACCCGTGGGGACCCCCTCATTCCTCTCCTCCCTCCCTAATATCCCCCAGCTCACCCTAACCTGCACCTTGGGTCCACCCCTCCATCCATGGGGCCCCTCAGCCCCCATTTCTCCCCCCTTCCCCCAACACCTGGGAGGCTCTTATGGGCTGTGAGCAGTCAAAGGGCAGTAGGGAGCTGAGAAGCAGCCCCAGCCCCGGGGCCCCAAGCAGCAGGAGGACAAGATGGGGAAACACTGCGGCGTCTGCACCATGATATAAGCTAGTGCAGCAGTTGCTTCATCCTGACCGACTCTGGCTTCTGGCCTCTGACATGGCCATGGGCCAGGGCCTTGGAGGAGAGGAGGCGGGCCTGGCACTTCACTGAGGAGGAGCAGGGGGTGAAACCACAGGGACGGGCAGGGCCTCATGGCAAGTGGGGGTTGCAGCTACCACAATTTTCTGTCTTAACCCCCACCACCAGAAGAGGCTGATTCTGCCCACTGCTGGCCATGGTGTGTTACTGTTTTTTTCTGAGAAACACTCTGTGCATTACCTTGACTGGCCACTGGGTGCCACTGCTGCTCCAGGGCAGATGCAGTCTGTGATTTACCCTGACTGCCCACCCACCGGGTGTCACTGCTGCGCCAGGGAACACCACCAGACCATTACCCTGACTGGCCTCTAAGATAAATGTGTGGTAAAGGCTGAGTACAGACTCCCGCTAGCTCTGGTTTGGTTTCTAATAAAAGGTTTCCTGCTCAGTCTGAGTACAGGGGGAGAATGTCCCCATCATGGGAGTAGCTGATCTCCCAGGGCAGGTGGGAGCATGTCCTCCTGAGCAGAGGCCTAGAACCAGGAAGGTGACGACAGGTGCTGAGTTTGTTCTTCTTTCATGACCTCTCACTAAGGTGTTGGCGAACATGCTCTCTCTCCTTGCCTGTTGGTCTACAGCCTCCATTCATAGACATGTTCACCTGCATGTGTCCAGTGGTGATTGAGACATAGATGTCTATAGCTCTCTGTGCAGCTCTACTGTGTGTGTGTGTGTGGTGAGAACGGGGAGTTAAAGCTGCAGCTGCTGCTTCTCATGTGTGCGTCTAGTGCAGTGTGCCTTGATGCAGCAGGGGAATTGTAGTCTCGTACCTTTGTTTGCAGAATGTGGTGCCCTATGTGCTACTTAGTGCAGCTGGAGGTGTGATTTAAATACATCATATTGTCAAGTTTTCAAAGATACACTTAGGCGTTGAAACTGTATTCCCCAGAATCCTCCCCTTCCCCTGTTTCGGCCACTATCCCACCCCCTGCTGTGATACATCGATCTCCAGTAGGAAAAATTACCCTAATAAATAATTGATTTAAACTTAATTTTGTGTATTGGTTAACTAGTGGGAGTGGGCCTGTGGCTGCAAACATTCACAACTATGGGTAACAGTACATGCATATTAAGTGTTTTCAGGATCATGGCCAACCTCTTTATCGATTCAGTTACAGAAAGGACAGTTTTGGTCCAGAGTCAGACTTTATATATTGGAGCTCTTGGAAATTTACTTGAATACAATATCTGTAGCCTTGAGAGTGTGAGCAGTGACATGTACTACTCGAATGGGCATCATTATGTTTGTAGAATGAGGCCACATTAGTTGTTCTGAAGGGTTTTTCAGGCTGAGATTTAAAGGGTGGTGGATGTAATCTTTAACCTTCTACAGATGGGGAAACAAGCACGGTAGAGGCTGAACAGTCACACCACAGAACAATACAGAAAATTTTAACTACATGTAACTCTGAGTTCCTTAGTATCTCCGTCATGCGTATCATGCTGGCAGCCTACTCTAAGGAGTAAGGATGTATTCTGATAGGTTGGTAATATTTTTTTTAAAATACAAATGTGTGGTGGACTATGCATTCTAGCAACTCTAATTCCAACGCACCTTTGTATAACAGTGCCACTTAATCTCTGTAATCATGTACAGAAAGATTTGTTTCTCCATTTGTATCATCACAGCAGTTTTTTTACATCACAAACTACTGAACATGTGGGAAGAGGAGGCAGGCTACTCCCCTTTCTCTTCACTCTGAACCACATGTACCGTGCTGGAGGGGAGATATCCCAGGATTTCTGCAGGTACCCTTTTACCCCATCTCTGTATTGAGATGTCACAGCAGGGGCAAGGCACTAAGCAGGTGGCTGAAGCGAGGAGAAAAAGGTATGGCGGCAGCATGGGAGATGGAGTGTCTTGTGCTTTCACCCACCATGGAGTGAGGAGCCAGAAAATTCTAGCTGCCAGGGGTTGGTGAGAAGCACAAGTTGCTATGAGAAGTGCCCTCTACATGGGCAACAGCGAGTCACAGAGGGCGCATCCCTGAGCTGTGCTGCCAGTGGGAGCAGCTACCCTCACAGTGTGGGGGACGGGTGACCCCTGCCATAACTGGGGACAGTAGGTTACAGTGGGGAACCCTTAGCCATTCCCCCCACATCAACTTTGCTTTCCCTCCTTGGCTTATGTGCCTCAGTTTCCTCCTCTGAAACCACTTAATCTCCTGCTCCTACACCCCCTGGCACACCCCCCCTCCTCCACTCACCTAGATAAAGCCCCCTAATCCTTCTCATTTCCTCCCCCGGGGCACCAGCACCCCAATCCTCCTCATCCAAAATCTCCTAATCTCCCCTATCCCCTGCATCCCTCCTGCTCCTGCCCCTGCCCCTTGAGCAGGTCCTAAAGTAACCTGCCCCCATTTCAACCCAGATGGGCCTAGCCACAACCCCACATCCCAAAACTGCCAGGAGCCCCAATCCCTCTGCTTACCTCCCACCTACCCCCCCATTACCCCTCAGACTCAATCCTCCTCAGAACCCCGCACCGTACGCCCCAGACCCTCGGCGGCCATCCACAGCCCCCACCATTGCCGTGTACCCAGCTAAGGCCCGCTGGGGGTGGGAAGGGGGCGGAGGGAAGGAGTTGTGCCGCAGTGGCTTCTGGGAGATGTAGTGTGCCCCGGCCTACATCTCCCATCAGCCACTGCAGGGCCAGCGGCACCATGGGAGAGGCAGCGTCCGGTGCCCGCTTACCCCAGCGGCCAGGGCAGGGCCTGGCACCTTCTCTTTGGGCGGGAGGTGCTTTTAGCGTTACAGCTTCCGTTTGCAGAATGGCGCCGGAAACGGAAGTTGTTGGAAGAGGAAGTCACATCAGTGGTCAGGATGCAAACCGCGGTACACCAGGGGATTCATAGAATCATCGAATCATAGAATATCAGGGTTGGAAGGGACCTCAGGAGGTCATCTAGTCCAACCCCCTGCTCAAAGCAGGACCAATCCCCAACTAAATCATCCCAGCCAGGGCTTTGTCAAGCCTGACCTTAAAAACTTCTAAGGAAGGAGATTCTACCACCTCCCTAGGTAACGCATTCCAGTGTTTCACCACCCTCCTAGTGAAAAAGTTTTTCCTAATATCCAACCTAAACCTCCCCCACTGCAACTTGAGACCATTACTCCTTGTCCTGTCCTCTTCTACCACTGAGAATAGTCTAGAACCATCCTCTTTGGAACCACCTCTCAGGTAGTTGAAAGCAGCTATCAAATCCCCCCTCATTCTTCTCTTCTGCAGACTAAACAATCCCAGTTCCCTCAGCCTCTCCTCATAAGTCATGTGTTCCAGACCCCTAATCATTTTAGTTGCCCTTCGCTGGACTCTCTCCAATTTATCCACATCCTTCTTGTAGTGCGGGGCCCAAAACTGGACACAGTACTCCAGATGAGGCCTCACCAATGTCGAATAGAGGGGAACGATCACGTCCCTCGATCTGCTCGCTGTGCCCCTACTTATACATCCCAAAATGCCATTCAAATCAAAATGGATTCGGCTTCGTTCTGAATGAGTCGCTTCCGCCATGAGCGATGCATCCTGGGAGTTGTAGTTTTGAGATATGTTTGGCCCTGGCACGTCTCAGCCCGTGCCCCTATCCCGCCCCAACCTTCCCCAATCCGAACCCCAGCCCGCCCCAACCCGAACCCTGGCCCGCCCCAGCCCCCAGCCTGCCCCAACCTTCCCCAATCCGAACCCTGGCCTGCCCCCAGCCCCCAGCCTGCGCCAACCTTCCCCAATCCGAACCCCGCCCCCCCCCCCCGCGCCTGCCCCAGCCCTCCCCAACCCAAACCCCGGCCCGCCCCAGCCCGCCCCAACCCGAACCCCGGCCCCTCCCAGCCCCATCCCGCCTCATCCCGCCCCAACCCGAACCCCGGCCCCTCCCAGCCCCATCCCTCCCCAACCTTCCCCAACCCGAACCCCGGCCCCATCCCGCCCCCCAAACCTTCCCAAACGTGAACCCCGCCCCCCCCACCTCCATCCCGCCCCAACCTTCCCCAACCTGAACCCCGCCCCCTCCTGCGCCTCCCCCAGCCCTCCCCAACCCGAACCCCAGCCCGCCCCAGCCCCAGCCTGCCCCAACCTTCCCCAACCCAAACCCTGGCCTGCCCCAGCCCACCCCAATCCGAACCCCGGCCTGCCAAGGAATCTCACCCACCAAATCCTGTAACAAACCCCTAACTTATGTCTGAGCTATTGAAGTCCTCAAATTGTGGTTTAAACACTTCAAGGTGCAGAGAATCCTCCAGCAAGTGACCCGTGCCCCACGCTGCAGAGGAAGGCGAAAAACCCCCAGGGCCTCTGCCAATCCGCCATGGGGGAAAATTCCTTCCTGACCCCAAATATGGTGATCAGCTAAACCAGGGGTCTCAAACTCAAATGACCATGAGGGCCACATGAGGACTAGTACATTGGCCCAAAGGCCGCACCATCGACCATGCCCCCACACTGCCCTGGCCCCGCCCCCACTCCACCCCTTCCATGAGACCCTGCCCCTGGCTGCCAATGGGAGCTGAGGGGGAGGTACCTGGAGGGTTAGGGGTTACGAGGAGGGTAGGGGTTAGGGTCAGGGGTCGGGGGTAGGGTTAAGGATTTGGGGTTAAGGAGTGAGGGGTGGGGTTTGGGTTTAGGGTTTTGGGGTTGGGGTTTGGGGTGAGGGTTTAGGGTTTGGGGTGAGGTGAGGGGGGAGGGTTGGTTTAGGGTCGCAGTCAAGGGTTAGGGGTTTGGGTTTAGGGTTTAGGGGTGAGGGTGAAGGGTTTAGGGTAATGGGTAGGGTTTAGGGGATAGGGTTTAGGGGTGAGAGTGAGGGGTAGGGTTTAGGGGGAGAGGGGTGAGGTTATTTAGAAAAGCTGGACGAGCACAAGTCCATGGGGCCGGATGCACTGCATCCGAGAGTGCTAAAGGAGTTGACGGATGTGATTGCAGGGCCGTTGGCCATTATCTTTGAAAACTCATGGCGATCCAGGGAAGTCCCGGACGACTGGAAAAAGGCTAATGTAGTGCCCATCTTTAAAAAAGGGAAGCAGGAGGATCCTGGGAACTACAGGCCAGTCAGCCTCACCTCAGTCCCTGGAAAAATCATGGAGCAGGTCCTCAAGGAATCAATTCTGAAGCGCTTAGAGGAGAGGAAAGTAATCAGGAACAGTCAGCAAGGATTCACCAAGGGCAAGTCATGCCTGGCTAATCTAATTGCCTTCTATGATGAGATAACTGGCTCGGTGGATAAGGGGAAAGCAGTGGATGTGTTGTTCCTTGACTTTAGCAAAGCTTTTGACATGGTCTCCCACAGTATACTTGCCAGCAAGTTAAAGAAGTATGGGCTGGATGAATGGACTATAAGGTGGATAGAAAGTTGGCTAGATTGTTGGGCTCAACGGGTAGTGATCAATGGCTCCATGTCTAGTTGGCAGCCAGTATCAAGTGGAGTGCCCCAAGGGTCGGTCCTCAGGCCGGTTTTGTTCAATATCTTCATTAATGATCTGGAGGATGGTGTGGATTGCACCTTCAGCAAGTTTGCAGCTGACATTAAACTGGGAGGAGAGGTAGATACGCTGGAGGGTAGGGATAGGATACAGAGGGCCTAGACAAATTAGAGGATTGGGCCAAAAGAAATCTGATGAGGTTCAACAAGGACAAGTGCCGAGTCCTGCACTTAGGACGGAAGAACCCCATGCACTGCTACAGACTAGGGACCGAATGGTTCGGCAGCAGTTCTGCAGAAAAGGACCTAGGGGTTACAGTGGATGAGAAGCTGGATATGAGTCAACAGTGTGCCCTTGTTGCCAAGAAGGCCAATGGCATTTTGGGATGTATACAGAGGGGCATTGCTAGCAGATCGAGGGATGTGATCGTTCCCCTCTATTCGACATCGGTGAGGCCTCATCTGGAGTACTGTGTCCAGTTTTGGGCCCCATACTACAAGAAGGATGTGGAAAAATTGGAAAGCGTCCAGTGGAGGGCAACAAAAATGATTAGGGGACTGGAACACATGACTTTTGAGGAAAGGCTGAGGGAACTGGGATTGTTTAGTCTGCGGAAGAGAAGAATGACGGGGGATGTGATAGCTGCTTTCAACTACCTGAAAGGGAGTTCCAAAGAGGATGGATCTAGACTGTTCTCAGTGGTAGCAGATGACAGAACGAGGAGTAATGGTCTCAAGTTGCAGTGCGGGAGGTTTAGGTTGGATATTAGGAAAAACTTTTTCACTAGGAGGGTGGTGAAACACTGGAATGCGTTACCTAGGGGGGTGGTGGAATCTCCTTCCTTAGATATTTTTAAGGTCAGGCTTGACAAGCCCTGGCTGGGATGATTTAGTTGGGGA